>NC_077229.1:440892288-441192288 GCF_027887165.1 Monodelphis domestica | reverse complement strand
ACATTTAAGAAGCACCTACTATATACCAGGCACAGCGTCAGGTACCAGGAATGAAATTCAAAAAACAAGAACAGTTTCTGCCCTTCGGGAGCATGCATTCCATTAAGGGAGATATATGTGCTTATGCACATAAATGAAAACAATACATAAATCCAGGAGAATGGAGGAGGGCACACATTTGCCAAGATGAAAGGGAAAAACTTAAGAAAGGGACAAAGGACCATTCCTCTTCTCTGATCATATAAGGGTTTGACAGGGGTTAGTAGTCTCCTGAGTTTAAAGAAAAGAACCAAGCTCAGTTGTACCTCAGTTACAAGAAAGAGGAGCAATCTGTTTGTTAAATTGCTTGAGATCATCACATATAAAGAGCAATAAAGGAGACATTATTGGGAAAGTACCAAGGCTATATTGACTTAGTAACTAGCCAAATGCTGACAGTGATTTATTTCTGTTACCCACAATTCCGACATGTGTAAGTCTAGACCAGTCAGGTAGGAGAGAAGATACAGTCACCGATACTCACCTGATTGCTTTTTGGTCTCAACTCTCGGGACTCAGGTTGAGGTTCCTGCTAGGGCAGGAAAGATTAAGGCAAGCCTCTCTCCTTCCCTATAGTTGCTACAAATGACTAGGCACTGATCACACTTTCTCACTGTTTGACGATTATGAAGGCTCCAAATTTTCACGATCTTGGAGAACATATCCTTTCCCAGGAAGATGGCAGATAACTTAATGGATATATCTTAGAAGTAGTTTAAATGATTTGCCTAAAGCCACGGAGCTTGTGTCAGAAATGGGATTTTAAGCCAGTTCTTACAGACTCCAAGTCCAGGATTCTATTCATTATATCTTACTGACATTCTATCTGCCTCTTTCTCCATATGAATGCATGCATGTGTGTATGTAATGAGAGAAGAGAGAGAGAGAGAGAGAGAGAGAGAGAGAGAGAGAGAGAGAGAGAGAGAGATCAACTGTTTGTCAGATGTACAAATCTTTATGATCCAGGTGTTAAGTGCCAAGCACTGTTTGTTAAGTGCTTAGAATAAAAAGGAAGTCAAAAGTTCTCAAGAAATATATCTACTGGAGGTGGAAGTGATGAAGCATTATGTAAATAAATAGGCAAATATTTGATAAATAAAAGAATAGAAAGGAGGTAACCTCGGAGGAGAAGGATCAAAGTGAAGTGGCTTCTGAATTGTCATGAAAGAAGCCAGGGATATCAAGGTGTAGACATGGGGAGCATCCAGTATAAAGACATGAGGCTAGAAATGGAGTATCATGTACAAGGAAAAGCACATGATTCAGTGTCATGGAGAGAATGGAAAAAATAGAGCTTGAGAAGACAAAACGAGGGACAGATGTAAAGAACATCTTGCCAAAGAGAGAACTTTGTATCTCATCTTGCTAATTATACATTGGAGCTAATGGACTATTGTGATGATATAGTAAAATCTACACTTTCAAAAATCAGTTTGGCAGTTTGCAGAGGATGGGTTAGGATAAGGAGAGTCGGGAAGCTGAATCAGCATAATATTGCACTAGTCCAAGGAAAGGGTGATGAGGGTCCCCAGGGATATGGGGATAGAGAGAAAGGGATATATCTGAGGTATGTTTTGAAGGTAGAAATGGCAAGATGGCATCTCATTGAATTATGTGCTTCATATTCTCACACCTTACTGTATATTACCCTTGAGAGGCAGTAAGGAATACTGGATGGAGAACAGTCTATGAATTCAAGAAGATCCAGTGCCCCAGATTACTCTGTGATATTTATTTTCTATGCTTTATCTCCATCTCTCCTTCCCTCTCCCCAGCACAGTGTAAGCTTCTTGAGAATAGGGACTACTTCATTATTTTTCCTCTTGTATTTCCAATGTGCAGCACAGCAGTGTTTGTGGTTGTTGAGTCATTTTGGTCATATCTGATTCTTCCTGAACTCTTTATGGAATTTTCTTGGCAAAGACACTGATGTGGTTTACTTCCGTCTCTCGCTCATTTTTACAGATGAGGAAACAGGGGCAAATAACATTAAGTGACGTGAGCAGGCCACACAGCCAGTAAGTATTTGAGGCTGAACTTGAGTTGAAAAAGAACCCAGGTCTTCCTGACTCCGGGCCTGGTGCTCTATCCACTTGGCTGCCCCCCTTAGCACAGAATAGATGTTTAATAAAGGCTTGCTGAAAAAATGAATGCCCAAAAGACTTTTTTAGTCCATTCTTAGGATTTCAACCCTTACATCATTTCTTTCTTAAGACGATATCTCTGCTCTTCCTGATTCTTTACTGGATGAGAAGAGGACTACTCCTATTCCAAGCTTGTCAGGATCCCCTATTTCATTGAGAAATGCAAGATTTTTCCCTCTCATGTCATTTTCTGCCAGAAACAGGTTGAATAATAGGAGATCCCAGGTTCAAAGGACAGAACATTTAGAAGCTCAGACTAATAAAGCAAGGCTCCACATTAGGACTTCAATTGAATTCCATAAACATTAAGCACCTACTATGTGTAGCATCATGCCAAGTGTTGAGGATATAGAGATAGACATAAAGATGGATAATTAGTTATTACATCAGATAGAGTGTTGGAATTAAGAAGACAGAAGTTTAAATCCAGTTTCATATTAAACCTCTGTTGGCCTCAGTTTCCCCATCAAAAAATAGGAGGGATAGCAACTATATCTCAGGGTTGTTGTGAGGGAAAAAGGAAATAATATTTGTAAAGGGTTTTGCAAACCTTAAAGCACTATCTAAATGCTATTTTTAAGTGAAAGATGATGACACATACATCAAATATAATAACTAAAATTGATATAGCCCTTTAAAGTTTTAAGAGGGCTTTGCATAGAAAGAGCATTGTCCCTGTACTCAGAGGGTCTGGTTTCAAATCCCATTCCTGGCATTTACTACTTATACAGCATTAGGCAAATCATTTACTCTTTGGGGCTTCAGTTTCTTCATACGATGGACTATTTGGAATATATGACCTTTTAGATATTTTCCAACTCTAGATTTACAGTACTAGAAAAGTTCTTCATGATTAGAACAATAGATTTAATTGTATACATTTTGGAAATGAGAAATAGTGGTTCAGAGAAATTAAGGACTTTATCTAAGACTCCATAGAACATAAGTACCTGAAGGAAGATTTGAACCATAGACAGCGCTCTATCCACTTCTCTATGCTGCTTCTCAAGTACAATATATATCAAGGAATGATAAAAGGGAAGAAGGGATTCAGAAAAAGAATGATAAGAATTTAGAGGCAGGAGAGGTCTCTTTCAGCTAGGCTAGAGAAGGGGAGGGGACAATGATTGGTCTAATTTTTTAGAATATAGAGTATATAAAAATGGTAGAGTAAAATCAAGCTTTGACCATTTGGAGAAGCCTTGAATGAAGCTTAAAGAATTTATGCTTCATTTTAGAATTGATGGAAACTGTCTTGATCTATATCATTTTCCCCTCTCTGGGCCCATTTTGTTATTTATAAAAATGAGGTGATTGGGACTAAATGATGTCTAAGACCCCTTATACTTAGTCATTTCAATTGTATCCAACTCTTCACCACCATATTTGAGGTTTTGTTGGCAGAGATACTGGAGTGGTTTGCCATTTTCTTCTCCAGCTCATTTTACAGATGAGGAAACTGAGGCAGGCAGAGTTAAGTGATTTGCCTATAGAGCTGCACAGCTGATAAATATCTAAGACTAGATTTTAATTCAGATCTTCCCCACTCCAGGTCTGGCATTCTACCGCTGTGTCACTTAGCTTCACCTTTCCCCTTGTAGCTCTAAATCTAGAATTTTTATAACTTAGAGTATTGTTTTTTATGTTCCTTGAACCTCAGATCTTTTCCAAGCCCTCATGCAATGATGTGAGGAGGCTTAGAGTCTTTAGATTCAGGAAGAAAAGATACTCCATGCAAATTGTTGATGTCATTCATGTTGAGACTTCTCTAGGGATTTGCCTACAAGCACAATTCAACTAGCAATGCCCCATTCGAAGTGCATTGGCATAAGAACAAGGGTTGTTCAAAGGCACAGTTGTATAATCTTGGTCATGAGGATTCTGACTCTAGAAGGCATGGAATAAAAACACAATGACACATCAGTGTGCCTGCATTATCACTATCGTCATCATTTAGCATTGATCAACATTGTGGTGCTAGGCTGGAGGGATGCAAAAGGGGGAAGAGTCATTGCCCTGGAGAGGCTTACAATGTTTGGGAAGCAGAGGATGTACAGAAAAAGATAAATAACAGTACAAGGAAGCATGTGCTGAGTGCCAAAGGAGTGGCACAGGCAATAAGGATTACAAAAGTTTAAAGACAGTGATCATCTGGGGCAGGGAGGTCAGTGAAAACTTTCTGGAGGACATTGGCCATCAGAAAGGAGGAAGCTTGACTTTCAAGCCTTGGGTGTGTGTGGCACAAGCAAGAACATGGAAGCAGGAAATGCAATGATGTTTCTGGGAAACAAGTCCCTTAGAGCAATTTGGTCGAAGCAGAGAGTTGTGAAAAGATGTGGTGGAGATAAAGACTGGCAAAAACTGCAGGCAAGGAGACTGAGAATCTGGGTTTCAATCCTGATGCTATTATTTACCACTGTGAATTCAGGAAAGTCACTTAAAAAAATCTCCCTATGCCTCATTTTCCCCATCTATACAACGAAAGAATTAGATTAGATAATCACTGAAGTCTAAGGAAGCTACAGTGGGGCAATGGATAAAGAAATGGACCTGGAATCAAGAAGACCTGTATTCAAAGCTGTGTGTCCCTGAGCAAGTCACTTAACCACTGTTTGTATCGGTTTCCTCATCTGTAAAATGGAGAAGGGGGGCAGAGCTAGGTGTCTCAGTGCATTGAGAGCCATGTTTAGAGATAGAAGGTCCTGGATTCAAATGTGGCCTTAGACACTTCCTAGATGTGTGAACCCAGGCATGTCACTGAACCCCCATTGTCTAGTCCCAACACAGTATTTTCCAGGACAAAGGTAAGGGTTTGTTTGTTTAATGGCAGTAACAACAACTAGGTATTACATGATAGAGTCATAAAGACTCATCTTCATGATTAAAATCTGCCTATAGGCACTTCCTACCTTTGTGACCCTGGACAAGTCACTTAACCCAGTGTCCTCATCTATAAAATGAGTTGGAGAAGGAAATGGAAAACCAGTCCAGTATCTTTGCCAAGAAAACCTCAAATGGGGTCACGAAGAGTCAGATACAGCTGAAACAACTGAACACCAACTCTCAAGGTTGTCTTGAGAATAAAATAAAATAATATCCCTAAGATGCTCTGAAATCCTTAAAAAGCTATAAAAATGCTAGCTCTGCATTGTTACCAGATGTCAGGTCTAAGATCTTAAGGGATGTTAGAACCCAGGACTGGGAGGCCTAAAATGCCAAACTTTTAGGACTTTATTCTGAGGGTGGAGTGGAGTGGATCACTTGAATGGCCAAAATGATCGCATATATTGTGATTCAAAGGTAGCTGCTCATGGCGAACAGATATAACCTCTTGCAAGTCCTGCATATCTATAAAGGCAAATGGGACTTTAATCATTTCATTTAGGTCCAATTTTATAATTTTGTGTTCTTCACACAATGGTCACCCTTCAGTGTACCTCCCCACTTCCTCTACACACTTTATAAATTAGTAAGCCAAAGGAGCTTAATGACTTTGGTCCATGAAGCAATTTAGTGACTCAAATTGAATTAAGAGTTAGAACCATTAGTCACTGATTGATGCCTCTGCTCTAGCTGTTGATTTCTTAACCTTATATTGCATTCCTTCTGGAGCAATCTCCCTGCAGTTATCAATGGATGAGATCAGCCCTTTCCAATCTGATTGTATCCTGGTCATTTCACTTAGGGCCCTACTAAAGTAAATACTTAATAAATTCTTGTTGATTGATTGATTAGCTAATGTTAGTCATTTCTGATTAATGCCAGTGTTCATTACTTAGGTGCCTAAATCAGCATGATATACATGGGCTATGTGAACATCTCTCTCTCTCCTCTCTGTCTTTCTCTCCTCTCTCTCACTCTCTCTCTCTCTCACTCTCTCTCTCTCTCTCTTTCTCTCTCTCTTTCTCTCTCTCTCTTCTCTCTGTCTTTCTCTGTGTGTGTCTTTCTCTTTGTCTCTCTGTTTCTCTGTCTCTTTCTCTATCTCCCTCTGTCTCACTTTCTGTCTTTCTTTGTCTCTCTGTTTCTCTTACCCATCTCTTTTCATCTCTGTCTCATGCTGTCTCTACCTCTATCTCTCCCTCTCTCTCTCTGTCTCTATCTCTCTGTGTCTCTGTCTCTCTCTGTCTTTCTTGATCTCTCTCTCTGTCTCTCATTTCTCTCTGTCTCTCATTTCTCTTTCTCTGTGGGTGTAGGTCTCTGTCTTTCTCTCTCTGTCTCTTTCTCATTTCTCTCTCTTTTTCTCTCTGTCTCTATCTCTGTCTCTACCCTGCTCCATGCCCACTCCCAATACTTTTTCTCAATATCAAATCTAAGACAGAAGAACTGCAAGGGCTAAGTAATCAGAGTTAAATGATTTGACCAGGATCACACAGCTAGGAAGTATCTGAGGTCAGATTTGAATCCAAGACCTCCTGGTGCTCTATCCTCTGTTCTACTTAGCTTACCTATGAATTTGTCTTCTTAAGGATTCAATTTGAAGAGGATCTTAATTACTTGTAACAGAAATAAATAGGTAACAAAAAAATCACACAAAATCATACCATCACTTCCAGGGTGTGGATAAGCCTAATTATCATTCCTGTTGGTGTGTCCCAGTCTGTCCCTCTCTGATCCTGGCAATAGTCTCATGTTCCAACTCAGACCAAGAATGAGTCAAGTTGCAAGACTTTTGCTCGCATTATTTGCAAACTTTGTGTGACCTTGGACAAGTAACAAAAATTCCCTGAACCTCAGTACCCTCCTCTATAATATTGAGGGTTGAGGGGGTGGAGAAGTCCACCAGAGAAGTCCACAGAGTAGATATCTTCTAAAGTCTCTTACAGATTAAAACCCATGTTCCTATAATTCACAAGAATAAGGTGATAGCTATACACAAATGAGGAGGAAAACATAAGGGGTGTCTGCTTGTTTTGCAACCACATTCTAAAATGAATTGTTTGCTTGGTTTATTAGAGAGAAGATCTATATCCATCCCAGGGGCAGAGTAGTTGAGGTCTGCCAGAGGATAGGAAAAAGAGGACACCATGATTGGTCATTCTTTTAAGATGAGACAGAGCATGCTCATTTCATTCCACCTCCAAATGGTTACTTCAGTTCTTTAGTGTCTGAGTCACTGTTTATTTGAAGGGCAATTCCCCCAGAAGTCTGATAGAAACTGAGAAGTGATTCTATATTCAGCCTCAGCTAAGCTCCCAACTTACCTTTACCTCTTCTTTCCTATTTCTCTCCTTGATTTGGCCATAGGACCAAAGAAAGCAATCCAAAGCAATCACATTATTTATATTTGCCTTCAAATAGATTTCAACTAAAATGGAGTCTTGGTAGCTTGGTCAGACAACCCAGATGGTTTCTGCCATCTTGCTCCTGAAATATCAATATGGGTGGTAGGAAAGTAGGTCACCAGCAGCTTATATAATTTTGAGATGGAAAGATGAGGTTCAGCTTCCCTGATATCCTTCTATTGAATTTCCTAGTTACACTGCACAACCTTTGGTTAACCATCACATTGCTTTCCTGTCTCACTCATGCAAAAGACAATTAGCTCTGATCCTGTTCATACACTGGTCAAAATAAAATACACAAAAACATATTTATAGCAGTATTCTACAAGGATCTACAAGGATCCACATCAGGTAAACATTGCTAAGGAAACATAACTAAGAGTTAACTTTACTAATAACTTTATCGAAGTCTTAATAACAAGTTGTTATTTATTGTAATGAGTTTTTTTTAACTCATTCTCTTAAATTCTCAATGTATGGCTTCCCGTTCTCTGAAAAGATTGATAGTTTTCTTTCTTCATTGTGTAGTCTAATTCCTTCAATTTCTTTTTCTTCTCTTATTGCTATAGCTAGCATTTCTAATACACAATTAAATAATGTGGTGATTAATGGACATCTTTGCTTACCCCCCAATCTTATTGGGAAGGTTTCCAGTTTACTCCCATTACAGGTAATGCTTGTTGATGACTTTAGATAGACAATTCCTATTTTAAGATAATAATAGCACCTACCTTCCAGGGTTGTTGTGAAGGTCAAATGAAACAATATTTGTAAGGAACTTTACAAGTCTTAAAGGTTTGTGTAAATGCTAGTAATAGTGATGAAGAAGAACATTATTACAATAAAGAAAATGAGAAGGGTCTACTAAGAGACTGGCAGATTGAGTAGTTACGGTGTTATCTACTGAAAAATCATCCCATTCTGAGGTTGCCATCCAGGCTTATCTAAATTGTTTTTTATTGAAACCAACATTCTAAGTGGCCTGAGGAAGGCCAATTACTTTATTCTCTAGTAGTTAAGAAATCAATTGTTTGTCTAAGTATTACTTCTTTGTAAACTGAGAGATTATCTGGCCTCGCAAATAAAGTTCAGAATAGAAGAGATCTCAGAGATCTGGAAAACTTGGATTACTGCTTCTCATGACCTAACCACATGACCCAGAACAAGTCACTTAACCCTAATTGCCTAGCCCTTATCACTCTTCTGCCTTGGAAACAATACTTAGTATTAATACTAAGACAGAAAGTAGAGATTTTTATAAAAAATAAATTTAAGACTTAATTACACCCAAGTTGACTTGCGAAACAAACAAATAAAACAGTGGGGATAAAGAGATCTCTCCTTTGAGTTACAGGTGACACAGAAACATTTCTTGACTTTCTAGTTCAAGCACCATAAAAAGAGACATTGCTGCTCATTTTGCTTCATGCTCCAAACCAGATCCCCTCCATCTACCTCCTAACCCCTGCCTTCTCCCCATACCATTCTATTTCCATCTTTGAGAATTGTAATCACATTGATATTTAACATTCCCATTGCTTCTAGGAGGGATTGTTAAAGGACTGCTCCATTGGTCCCCTCTCCAACTTTGTGACTTCCAAGAGGATAACGAGGTCATTTCTAAGGTCCCTTTCAGATCACGCTGGCTCTCTTCCTTGGTCACATTTCTCTAGGTGCCGTCTCCTCCATTAGAATCTCAGCTCTTCGAGGGCAGAGAACATCTTTTGAGACATAAAAACTTACAAATTTTTTTCTTTCATTCATCTATTCATCCATCATCCATTCATTCATTCTGATCAGTGGCTCTCCTACATATGCATGAGATGACATCATATTCAAGTGGACCCCCCTGGTTCTAACCAAATGTGGAGTGGTGTGGAGGCCAATTTGTATGTGTCAGATCACATTCTTAGACAGCAATAAAGTTTATGGACTTCTTTTCTGAATAATGTTTGTTGATTATATTTGTAATTAAAAGAAATGCTAAATTTTAGGTGGAGGTTAATGGAAATCAAGATGTCTTTTTTTCCTATCCAAATTCACCATCTTCCTGAAATCTCTCCATGTACCTGTTGAGTGTCCACAGAACACAGATTGAAAGCCTCCAATTTAGTTCATTCAGGATAATTTAAGATTTGAGGCCTTCATATAAGCACAATCCACCAATCCCTATAAGAGGAAGAATGAATTCTGTCTAACCCATTAAGTGCTCTAAGTCACTACCAGACAAGCCTTTTGATCTTTTATTCCTTGTGCTTTTCACAAGTGCAGGCGTCCTCACATTTTTGTTGTGAGTCAAGATTCTTCTCACAGTTGATGATCCTTCATTTAGGCTTGAATGGTCCTTAATGCTTTTATTAATTTGGAGCAGGGTTCATGCATCACATCTATTCATAGGAAGAGATATTTGCAAAGCAATTTTCCCTAGGTATTAAAAGAGAAACTTTTCACCCTCCCAAATATCATTACTGTCCTCATTTTCAGAACCAGACTCTCTTTTGAGTCAATTCCCATTATTCCAGGTTAATAGGTGGAGGAAGATATCAAGGGATCAAGGTTTCCAGTTGGAATTAAGAGACAAGGAATAATCTCATAGTCCCTAAGGAGGATGATCTCTATTTCAATGCAGAATCTAGAAGCCATAACATAGTTCAATCATTCAACTTAACAGAGGGTCCCCAACCATCTGATCATGATCAGTTCCTTCATGTGCAAAGCTTAAAACTCAGTGATTATGCCACAGGTTATGGTTGCCAAAACTCAATGACTTTTAGGTATTTTCTGCAGGGTTCCAAGGTATGATTTAAAGACATTAATAGGACCCCTTCTAACCCCTTTTCTCCCTTGTCAAAAGCTGTCCTCCCCTACTAACATTATTAGCATCCTTCTACCTTACTCTATCAGTCATGCACCCCCAAACCAAACCCTTAGGGGAAAATCATGAATATAGGAATTATTTGGATATTTACTTTGATATCTTTGATATCAAAGTTATACTTTGATAATATTAATCCCATAATATGTATTATCTTTGGGAATCAATCAGCAGAGAGGCTTGTTTAGGCTAAATGTAATAATAATAATAATAATAATAATAATATCACATTATTTGAGAATTACAGGAAATCTCCAGGACCATCTAATCCAAGTGATACATTGAAGAAATGCCCAACAAAGTATCCTAACTTTTGATTGAAGACCTTTAAAGAGAGGGAACTGCCTTCTCCCTCCAACCCACCCCCACTCCCACTGGGGTGGTAGGTATTGCATTTTTTTAAACCCTCACCTTCTGTCTTAGAATCAACACTAGGTATTGGTTCCAAGGCAGAAGAGTGGTAAGGGTTAGGCAATGGGGGTCAAGTGACTTGCCCAGGGTCACACAGCTAGGGAGTGCCTGAGGTCAGATTTGAACCCAGGATCTCCCATCTCTGAGCCTGACTCTCAATCCACTGAGCCACCCAGCTGCCCCCTGGTATTCCATTTTTTGATACCTATAATTTTTAGGAAGTTTTTCTTAACATCACATCTAATTTGGTCTCTACAATTTCTACCCATTTGCCCTGATTCATACTACTGAAACTTTTTATATATATATAAATATATATATATAAACACTTTTATACATAATACATTTTTGCAAATTTGAAAATAACTATCACATCCCTTCTGAGTCTTCTACCTTAAATATTCCCATTTTCTTCAACTGATCAGATTACCACATGGATTATAGACTCTTCAAAATCCTGATTGCCCTACTCTTTTATTTGGCTTCACAATGTCTTTCCTAAAAACCATATTGGCCTTAAAGGGAAACAATCCTCCAGAAGAAGTTTGAAAATGGCAAGATCCAGTGGAATTATTATTTCTCTATTTTTGAGAATTAACTCTCTTAATGTAACCCAAGATCACATTAGGTTTTGTGGCTTGCTATGTCACTGTGCTGACTCACATTGACTTTACAATCCTTTTGTATTTGCAAAGTTGATTTTTTTTTTACCCCAGTATAAAACTTTACATTGACCTTTATTGAATTTATCTTATTAGTTTCTCAGTGTGGGCCTGTGAATATCCTTATGGATCTTTACTCTTTCAACCAGATTAGCTATCCCTTCTAGGTGTCTGAAAATTTTATGATCATGTCTAATGTACTTTGGTCCAAGTAACTGATAAAAATGTTTTGTCTTTTTTACCTTCCATCTTGGAGTCAATACTGTGTATTGATTCCAGGACAGAAGAGCCTGGCTCTCAATCCACTGAACTAACCAGCTGACCCCTTTCCTCTCTTTTTTTTTAAAAATGAGGACAATATTCACTCTTCTAGTACCTTTTCCATTTTCTACAATTGTTCAAATACCATCGACAATGATTTAACCATAATATCTCAAATACATTAAAGGAACCAAGGATATGGTTCATCTCTGCCAGGTAACCTGAATTCATTCAAAATATCTAGAACCACTTTTCTTCATTTTATTATGTCATGTCCAGTACAAAAATAGCTCTCTTTGGGAGAGAAATCAGAAGCAAACTAAAAATTAAGCAGCTCTGTCTAATATCTGTTCATTTATCATTATCCCATCCAAAACAGATCACACACCAACTTTGATTCCTTTTTTTCTCTCAATATAGTTTTTTTAAATAGACTTTTGTTGACCTTCGCTTCCTATGTCAGCCTCAGCTGATTTCCTCCAACCACTAGCTCCCTTCCTTCCCAAGCGCCTTAGATATAAAGTACTTATTTGTTTGTGTTTATTCTACTCTGCTTAGTCTGCTTATCTTCATATATGTGCTTCATGTCTCCTCCATGAGAACAAGAGTTCCTTGTGAATAGTCATTGTTTTATTCTTTGTAATTGGATTCCTGGTACTTACCATAGTGCCTGGCATGTAAGAGGTCCTCAATAAATATGTGCGGATTGGCTGATCTGAAATTTGAATCAGTTGTCTAGAGTGACAGCGGTTCTCCCTATATTAGAGGGTTTTCAAGGTGATATTAGATGACCATTTGTAGATCTTATTATGGGGACTCCTTTAGATAAAGGATTGGACTAGAAGGCCACAGAGGTCCCTTCCCACTCTAGTATTCCGAAAGATTAAAATGAAGTAGGAGATAGTGTTGTTATGGGGAGAAGGGAAGGAGAGATGGTGAAGAGGGGAGAGATTACCGATGGTGGGAGGTCTGTATAGTTCTCCCTCTGCCTCACTCCTGAAACATACAAGAGGACTATCCCTGTGAAGATGTTATAACAGGGATGGACAGAGACTGTGGTCCAGTCAAGAGGCTTCTGTGGGTTAAGACCTTTCCCCCAGGATTTTGCTACTGCCTGGGACCCAAGAAGCCTCCTCTGAACTCACAGTCCTGTTGGGACAGGCTTCTGAATGGCTGTTGCTCTGGATTTTGCTTTACCAAAGCTGAATAGACAGCCTCTCCCAGTTCCCTCTTCCTCTCCTTTTAACCTTATCTTTCTTAACCAGTAAAGACAATCTAAATCTAACTGCATTTTGCTCAGAAACAGGGTAGTTTATTTGATCCGGAAAATAAGGATGGGTTAGGACAGTGGGATCAGGAAATTCTAAAAGACTACCCCAGTAGTTTGTGTCTAGTTTGCAAAGTCAAGCCAAATGGCTCAGGCTTCTGTGTTTCTTTCTTTTCTTTTTCTCTAATCTCTCTACTAGCCTATGCTAAAACACTACACTAAAGCAGGTTACTGGTGTCCTTCTTGGGAAAGCACAAGCCGGGACAGGTCTTTAGGGTGACCCCCATGAGGTTTAGGGGTTGAACACCCCTCAGCAGTCGGTGATGTTATCTCTGCTCCTTTGTTCAATGATTCAGTGATGTCAGGGATCTTTCCATCTTTCAGTGCAAGGGGAAATTGAGGCAAGTCTCAGGTATCTCGGGTTTGGGGGTCCTGAGCTCAGTTCCTTCACTACCGTCTCTCCTGAGTCCTGAAAGCCAAAGACAACCTCCAAAGTTCTAGTTCCCACAAGCCTCCTTGCTCCTTCCAACTGCCACTCTTGTCCTTGCTTCCAACATTGCAAATGGTCCTCTGTCTCAGTTTCCTTCCTACAGTGTTCATATGGAGGTAGCTAACTGGCACAATAGAGAGAGCACTAGGTCCAGAATCAGGAAGACTCGAGTTCAAATCTAGCTTCAGATACTTATTATCTGTATGAAATTGGGCAAGCCAGTTAACCTCTGTTTGCTTTAATCCTCTGGAGAAGAAATGAAAAATCACTCTAGTATCTTTTCCAAGTAAACCTTATAAACAGCAAGTTCATGGGATCACAATGAGTCAGAAATGTGAGTCAGAAATGACTGAACAAGATTTATATAGTATTTTAATCATTGTACAAAGAATCTCATTTTATCTTCACAGCAAATCTTTGAAATAGATACTATTATTATGTTCATTTTATAGATGGAGAAATTTGTGTTGATAGATATTAAGTGACTTCCCCAAAGTCATACAGTTTATAAATACAAGATTTGAACTCAGGTCTTCTGGGTTCTAGGTCTTGCATGTTTCTATAATAAGACCTGGCTACTATGAAAGAATGAAAGACCTCAACAGAGTTGGACGGCTCCATCATGAAGGATGAACAAATATTCAGGGCAGGAAAGACTCTCTAGGGTCAAATGAGAATTCTGCTCTATTTTCTTGAATCTTTTCATCTCTCCCACCACTCCTACCTTCTCAACTTGGAAAATCATTGAAAGTTGCTTGCCAACTCACAGAACAAAATCTAGCTAACTCTTTCCAGTCCTAGTCTTTAGAATACAAGTCTGAACATTCCTATGGAGGGAGACAGAAGCAAGGTAACTGACCAAAAAAAGAGGCATTGTCTGATTTATCATCCCAGTTATACAGAAAAATATATTTAAAGTTTCTCTTTTAATTTAATTATTCAGAAGAGTCTAATAGCAGTCTAATAGCGCACTAGAGCTCATTGATGTCTAAAAAGTACTATCAAGATACCTTGGGTTTAAATTATAAGCATCTAAAAAGATGAGTCAACTGCTCTTTCCCTACCCACATTCTTTACTAACATTAATGACAATGACGAATTCATGAGAACTGATATTGATGCTAAGAAAAGAATTCTCTTTCCTTTCAATTCATACAAATATTCATATTCAGCCATGGAAGTATCAGTGGAGAGAGAACCAGATCTAGAGATGGGAGTTCCTGGGTACAAATCTGATCTCAGACACTTCGGCACAGGCTTCTGAATGGTTTGTGTGACCCTGGGCAAGTCACTTAACCCATTACATAATTACCAAGCCATTACTACTCTCCTGCCTTGGAACCAATGCTTAGAATTAATATTAAGACAGAACTAAGGATTTAAAAAAACAACTTGAAATAGAGTTGATTAATTGCCCATTCATAGGTTTCAAAGTTGGGATTCACTATGCCAAAATGGAGAAAAGTAAGGTTTGGAGGAGGGTTTTTTTAATAGTTTTTAATAGTATAAAGAGAAAAGTTTTATATAGCTTTTATAGTTCATGGTTTTTAAAAATAATTTATAGGTGTTTATCTGTGGAGACTGACTTGTGTTAAATAAAAGAAGTTAATTTCCCTGATCTGACCAAATCATTTATTTAGTAATTGATTTTCTAGGAAAACATTAATTTCCTACATGGAAATATAGAGCGAGTTGCTTTTGTCAGTTTTTAAACTCAACATTCAAGAAGGAAAACAAGAAGATATAGAAATAGTTGCTGCTAGAAGATAACTTTAATCTATTCACTGAACCAACCTTGATAACTCCAATCAATCAAGACAAGAGGAAAAAACCAATTTCCCTTGCCAAATGGTCTACAAAGAGCTCAGAACTGCATAGTCCTTCCACCTCCCCCAAAAGAGAAAAAAAAACACCTCAAAATAATCTCCAGTTCAAAAAAATAAGCTCTTAATGAGATAGGTTGGGTTAAATATTCAATAAGTAAGAAAATTCCAGCTCAATTTGGTGGTAGGTGCTATGCTAAATAATTTCTGGGCTCAAAAATCCAGGACTCTGGGAACTATAGCCAAACCTTGCATAAGTCCAAACACATTACACAGAATGTCGCTTTCATGGTCCTGGGCACTTGGTGCTCTGATCTGTTGATCTCACAATGCTTTACAAGCTCTATGAGCTGACAATCAGTCTTAGTAGTCAAAATAGTCAATAGAAGGGATATGTGGTAGTAATTCAGCAGGGCAGAACAGGACAGAAAAAGAAATGAGAGGAAAGTTGGTGCTAGGCCTATGCAAAAGAAAATTAAGAGGGTGCCCATGTGTCAGGGTCGGTGTATTCATGGTTTCAGATAATGAATATTCATTCTATCCTCATACCTAGACAGTAGGATAGGCATTACCAAATCATAGTGGGTAGGGCTCAGTTCTTCCTCCTTCAAGGGCATGAAAATATACAGAGAAATGATGTTTTTGGCAGGGCACATTGTCACTTGAAGCTCCTTTGAACCTCTTCTTTATGGAGGGGAAATGGCAAATGGCCCCTCCAGATAACAGCAGTCCAATTTCAGCACCTCATTTGAGGTAAGGATTCCATAAGGAAATTGACAGTCAGAAACACTGGCCACTTGGCTGCCATTATAAAGCTTTGATGGAAAGGAAGGAGTGAAACAAAACTGGAAACAAGAAATCTAAATGGGGATTCAATTTTGTTGAATGTAGGAACTGTCTATTCCTAATGGCCACAGATTCCCCAATGTAGGCAGTACATATCCATCAGCTTTTGTCCTGCCTAACAAGGGCTATGCCAACATGGTCTAAAGTGAAAGTTAGTAATTAATTGCTTTTTAAAATTAAGTATAATCAGACACACTGGATACTTCTTTCCACTGTAAATGGATGAAAGCAGAGATCTAAGGCTTTGGGCCCAAAAAATGAATTCCTTTGGTTTCACCCAGTGCAAGGAGATATTCTTAAGAATCAATGAAAGAGAGAGAACCATAAGGAGTCAGAAAATTTAGTAATTCTATAGAAAAATTCATTCTAAAATACAGGCTTAAGTAGGGATGCCATTAGGAAAAATTCCAAGCAGAAGAAATTAATTTCCAGAGTCCCTGACTATCCTTGCTTAAGGTGTCCCTGAGAAGAGGAGGAAGCCTAGTGAGATAGAAAAAAAAATGTGAGAGATAGAATGAAAGGACCTGAGTTCAAATCCTAGGTCTTATAGTTACCACTTGTGTGACTTTAGGCAAATTGCTTACCTTGTCTGGCTCCCAGTTTGCTCAAATATGAAATGAAGAGATTGGGTTAGATCAGCAGTTCTCAAACTCTCAATTTGTAGCAATGAGAATACATAATGCATATCAGGTATTTACATTCTGAATCATAACTAGCAAAATTACAGTTTTGAAGTAGCCACCAAAATAATTTTTTGGTTTGGGGTCACTGCAACATGAGGAACTGTATTGCGGGGTCACGGCATTAGAAAGGTTGAGAACCACTGGGTTAGATGATCATGAAAGTCTCTTCCACCTCTAAACCTATGACTTCTTGACATCAAATTACCCTCAATATGGTACCAGTTACCAACATTGTGGAGCTCCCAGTTCTATCTTTTGCTTAACCTCATCTCCTCTAATTTGGAAATTGCTTTCAGAGCCAGATTATGAGTCACATAAGAAAACCAGTCTTATTACTTTGATTTCCAATTATATTATATAATTCAAGGCTGCCAACAACAGCCTAGAAGTAAATCTATATTATTGACTCCATAATTCAGATCTCCATCTTGATCTGTGTAAATGTCATCAGTACTTTTGTAAGGTCTTTTTGTAGATCAAGATGTAGTGGAATTTTTACTGTTACAGGAGACTATCATAGAAAAGGCTCTAGGTTGTCAACAAGGGGTTTTTTTCCACTTAGATGGCTGTAAAAGAAGCCACCCATAGCATTGATCAGGGGTCACTATCCTTGTCAGATACTGACTTGGAGAAATGAGTATATGAAAATTCTAGGATAGCAAATTGGATAGGTAGAAAATGTAAGTGCCCAAAAAATGACTGAACCAAAAAATAAACTATATATCTCGTTACCATTTGCCCCACCTTCAATGCCAGTAGGCAAATTAGTACTGGCTGGGCAATTTGCTGTTTGCAAAAGGGAGGAGTGAAGAAGAGAAATACCTGTTTCCCCTAAACCAAAGCCAAGGCAAATGACACAACTGGGTAATAGTAAGTGACAGTGACAAACAACAACCATGATGAATGAGTATCCCTTTTCAGAAGAAACATTCTTCCATGTGCCAGGAACAGAGACAAACCTAAGTAAACCAAATAGTTGTCTGGATCCAGATATTAAAATGGAAAGATGGAAAAAAAAAGATTTCAAATGAGAAGGAAGGAGGGAAAGATAGAAGGAAGGGGAGAAGGAAGGAAAGGTGAAAGAAGGAAGGAAGGAAGGAAGGAAGGAAGGAAGGAAGGAAGGAAGGAAGGAAGGAAGGAAGGAAGGAAGGAAGGAAGGAAGGAAGGAAGGAAGGAAGGAAGCAAGGAAGCAAGGAAGTTGGAAGGAAGAAAGAAAGAAGGAAGGAAGGAAGGAAGGAAGGAAGGAAAGAAGGAAGGAAGGAAAGAAGGAAGGAAGGAAGGAAGGAAGGAAGGAAGGAAGGAAGGAAGGAAGGAAGGAAGGAAGGAAGGAAGGAAGGAAGGAAGGAAGGAAGGAAGGAAGGAAGGAAAGAAGGAAGGAAGGAAGGAAGGAAGGAAGGAAGGAAGGAAGGAAGGAAGGAAGGAAGGAAGGAAGGAAGGAAGGAAGGAAGGAAGGAAGGAAGGAAGGAAGGAAGGAAGGAGGGAGGGAGGGAGGGAGGGAGGGAGGGAGGGAGGGAGGGAGGGAGGGAGGGAGGGAGGGAGGAAGGAAGGAAGGAAGGAAGGAAGGAAGGAAGGAAGGAAGGAAGGAAGGAAGGAAGGAAGGAAGGAAGGAAGGAAGGAAGGAAGGAAGGAAGGAAGGAAGGAAGGAAGGAAGGAAGGAAGAGACACAGAGAAAGAGAAGATGAGAAAGACAGATAGACAGGCAGACAGACAGAGAAAAAGAGAGACAGAGGCAGAGGGAGAAATGTGCAGAGGAGTGGGTGCTAAGTACCAAAAGACCAGGATGAAAGTGCTCTCATTGGGGTTGACATTGTATTAGTGGGAGAAACACATACACAAATCACTATAATGATTTGTGTACTATAATGAACCATTTTTGCATAAAAGAGGTCCCAAGATGTCTTTCTGTCATAATATAGTATAATCTTTGCAAACAATCTGAGCTGATGGCAAGGATGAGTGGGAAAGTATAGGAATGGAGAAAGAGAAGCTGTTGAACACCTTATCTAACCAACCCTTTCAATTTGTAGATAACATAGAAATGAAGAGATTTGTCCAACATCACACAGCTTGTAAATGCTCAGTCCTGAGACTTGAGCCCAGTTTCTCTGCCTACTAGTCCTGGGCTCTTCCTACCATAGTACACTGCCATGGAAATGCTTATATGGAGCCAGAAGCAGTGCTATTCATCTAATTGATTGTACCCAAAATGAAAACAGTGTTGTGGTCTTTGACGTCAGTTCTCTGTCTTATGGTTTGGGGTCACTTTTTCCACACTCAGATTCAATTCCATCTGATCATTTTTGACTCAGAAAAAGCTTGGTGATATGATTGAGTATTAGTAATGTTTAATGAAGGCAAGAGACAAAGGTAAAGTTTGAGTTTTTAATATGTAAATCAAGACCACTGCTAGCCCAGTGGCCCACTGGAACCCAAGTCTCCTCCTGCCTTCTGGTTCAGTGTTGTTTTCTACTTCACTTTTTTGAAAATTTCTCCTGACAAATGTCCAAAGAACTTTCCAGATGTTGAAGAAAATTCATCTGTGAACAGATTAGGACATAGCAGCTCAATATTAAAGGTCTACTAGGTTCACTGTAGATAGAAGTTTTATCTTTAGAGGTAGTGAGTTGCCTGTCACTGAAGATTTTCAAACAGAAGCTATATGACCACTTGTCAGCAATGTAAACAGGCAGCACAATAGAAAGAATACTAAATCTGAAGTCAGGAAGACCTGAGTTGAAATTCAGCTTCTTATTAAGTGGCTGACCCTACACAAGTCACTTAAGCTCTGGCTGCCCTAGTCTTCTAATTTATAAAATAAATATAATAATAGCCACTTACCTCCTGTGGATCAAATGAATGAATATTTGTAAATTATGTCACAAATATTAAAGCACTAGACTTATGGGCTAAGATGGCCACAGAGTAGAAGCAAGGGTCTTCTTCTCACAACCAATCAATATAAAGTGCCTCAAAAAGTACAAAAATCAAAATCAGATGAGCAAAGGAACTCTACTGTAGGGTGCAGCCTTAAAGGTAGGAAGGGTTTAAGTATTTCCATGCTATAAGAGGGTAAAATTACACCTACCAAAGTGTGAGCTGATCATCCCTCCCCACTCCACCTACCACACCAGAGTCAAAGTGAATGCTGGAACAGTCTCTAGGTTCTTGGGGGCTGACTGATGACCCCACTGACTTACCCCTGAAGGCAGTGAGATTTGAGACTCAGTGAGACTGAGGCTGACGAATGCGGAGCTTGGACACAAAGATAAGGCAGAGAGGGGTTGCCCACAGCAGACATGATGGAGATTGGGAAAATAGCCTCAGGGCAAAGACCACTCTATACACAGAGAGCTACCTTCCCTCCTCACTCAGACTTCTGGATGGGAAGTGAAGAAAAAAAAAACTAACACAGCAATGGCCATTATCACCCAAGAACTACAATCTACAACTACTAAAAAAAAAATAAGAAAAAGCCTCTGATGCTGGATAACTTCTTTGGAGAAAAATGGAAGACTAGAGAGGTGACAACAGAGGGCAACAAACCAGCAAACACATCCAAACTCCCCCCCCCAAAAAAAATGAAAATTGGTCACAAGCTCTCCAGAAACTCAAAAAGAAATTCAAGAACCAAGTAAAAAAGATAGAAGAAACTTGGCAAAAAAGTGGGAAATAGTTCAAAAAGAAAATAGCAGTTTAAAAGATAGAATCTCTCCCTGGGAAAATGAAACACAGAAATCACATTAAGTAATAAATAAATTGGAGACCAGAATTGACCTTCTAAAGCCATGAAAAGCAAGATAGACTAAACTGAAAAGGGAAATCAAAAGATCATAGCTGAAAACCAGTCTTTAAAGACTAGAATTGGGCAAATAAAATCTAATGATCTCACAAGACAGCAAAAATTAATAAAGCAAAGTCAAAAGAATGACAAAATAGAAGGAAACATGAAATATCTCATTGAGAAGATGACAGCCATGGAAAATAGGTCCAAGAGAGACAATTTGAGAATCATAGGTCTACCTGAAATCCTAGAAATAAACAGAAACCTTGACATCATAATACAAGAAATTATCCAAGAAAACTGACCTGATATTCTTGAACAAGAGGGCAAAATAGACATTGAAAGAATCCATAGATCACCCTTTAAATTAAATGCTCAAAAGAAAACCCCCAGGAATGTAATTGCCAAATTCAAGAGCTTACAACCTAAAGAGAAAATATTGCAAGAAGCCAGAAAGAGACAATTCAGATATCAAGGAGCACCAATCAGGATTACATAGGATCTGGATCTAGCAGCCTCCACACTAAAGAACCTCAAGGCTTGGAATATGATTCAGAAGGGCAAGAGAATTGAGTCTATAACCAGGATCACCTACCCATCAAAACTGACTATATACTTCCAGGGGAAAGTATGGGCATTTAACAAAATAAAGAATTTCCAAGTATTCCTAAAGAAAATACCAGAACTAAATGTAAAATTTGATGTCCAAATCCAAAATTCAAGATAAATATCAAAAAGTAAACCAAAAAGAGTGGGGGGTTTATTTTTAAGGGCTCCAGTAATGTGAAATTGTTTATATTCCTATAAAAAAGATATTTGTAACTTTCAAAAACTGTTTTCACTATCATAGTAGATACAAGAATTTTTCAAAGTCAGAGGTTGGGGTACTAAGTGGTTTAAGATGATATGTAAAAAGGGGGGGTGGGAATAGAAGATGAAACCAAGAGAAACTTGAAGAAGAAAAATAGAATAATTTATACCAGCTAAAGAGGTACATGGGAAGGGAAGGGGAAGAATACTATTATAAGAAGAAGAGAGGGGTAATAGGTAATACTTATACCTTACTCTCAGTGGAATCAATTCTTAGAGGGAAAAACAGCTAGATCCATTAGGGTATAAAATTCTATCTTACCATACAGGGAAGTTGAGAGAGTAAACCAAGGGGGAGAGGGGAAGGGAGTAGCAAAAGGGAGGGAAAGAGAGAGGGAAGGGAATTTAATAGACCTTAAAGAAAAATAAGAGGGGAATAAGAAGAGAGGAGGTGGGAAGGAAAGTAAAATAAGGGTGGGGAATAGGGGGACTGATTAAAAGCATAACACTGGTGTAGAAGGAAATAGTGAAAGAAGAAAGGGCAAAACTAGGGGAGGAAATCAAAATGATGGGGAATACACAGGTAGCAATCATAACTGAATGTGAGTGGGATAAACTCACCCATAAAACAGAAGTGGATAGCAGAGTGGATTAGAAACCAAAAATCCTACCATATGTTGTCTACAAGAAACAGATATTAAATAGCACTATAAAAATGCTAGAATTTGGATTCCTAATATTGTAGAAGTGGAGATTCTTGGTCATAAATATGTTGGATTAGGTATCTTCCACAGTCTATTTCGACTCTGTTGTTGTTCAGGTGTTTTTTGGTAATGTTCAACTTTTTGAAACTCCATTTGAGGTTTTCTTGGAAGAGATACTGGAGTTGTTTGCCTTTTCCTTCTTCAACTCATTTTACAGATGAGTCAACTGAGGTAGAGTTAAGTGACTTGCCTGGGGTCACAGAACTAGTAAGTGTTTGAGACTGAATTTGAATTCAGGTCTTCCTAACTCCAGGTCCAACGTTATCCATTGCTCCACTTAGCTGCCCTTTTTCACCTCAGATATTCTGTGATTCTATGAAAGCCTAATTAAAACTCCAGGTTCTTATCATCCTGGATCTAATGCTTGAAGTAAGAATGAAATCAATGTCTGTGTCATACCTGGAAATCTAAGCTATACTAAAAACTTCAAAGGTTTGAATATTTCTTTTTAGATAGAAAGGCTGCTTTCCACTGTTCTGGACATCGACAGATTCCCAAGGCCAGTCTGGGAAGAATGGTAATAGAAGTATTGGTGCTTTTAAAAAGACCTGTTGAATGTAATCCTTCTGCCCCTCACAGATACCCCCTGAGAGGAAATATAACCAGCTCCCCTTTCTAAAGTGTAGATGGCCTAGACTGTTCTTACCCTTGGCAGTAGCCCCAGGATACCAGAGAAATGGCTGTGTCTACTTATCATGAGGCCATCAAATTAGTCCCTCAGTAGCAATAGCAAGTGGTTTATAGCCAGGAAATGAGAAGTGCTATTGCCAAGGTAGGTAATCTTTCTCAAAGGCTGGCACTGGTAAGTAAGATTTTTGTCTTTGTAGAGTAAGTTGCCCCATAAGTGGCAAATGTTGTTTTGAAGATCTGACATATTTCAAGGTTGGCAACAGGGGAAATGAAATGCTATAATAAATTTCCTATTTTTGAGCCCCTTTGTGGCTGAGTCATGGCATCTTCAAAGTGATAGATTCATCTCAATGTTATGAAACTCAGAGTCTTGTCATTAGCTGAGGCTCATTTTTTAGAGTATTTTTATATAGTTTTGACACAGAAGGGAAATTGGGTGTCTTGGACTTTGGGATTATATAAAATTAAACAAAGATCACCCATTTTTTTCTATACAGATGATAGAAACTTCCTATTTCCACTATTTGGTAGAGATTTGTCCAATCCAATCTCTAGTGAGCTAGGGGTGTCATTCATATCTCTGCCTATCTATTTTTATGATTATTTGCTGTTACTGAGCTTTCCCAACAGAAGAGGTACCCAGATACTTGTCAATGAGGGAAAATTCTACCAGGGAAATTGATTTCATTATGTAGAATGAAAATATGTCCAGCAATGGGATGTTTTGCTTAATTATTCACTTATAAAGTAATTTGAATGAAAGAATCAAATTCCTTTTAGTGAAGGTAAAGAAAAGGAAAAAGACGTGGTATAGAGATAAAAACAATGGTCTAGGAGTCAAGAGGATTGGAATTCAAATTCTGTCTCTCAGCTAGTTACTAGTTATGTGGCTCAAGGCATGTCATTCAACCTCTGCTAGGGCTCATTTTCTTTATCTGCAAAAGGGGAATACTAAAAACAGATAGATAGATAGATAGATAGATAGATAGATAGATAGATAGATAGAAAGAAAGATAGATGGCAGATAGACAAACATACAGATGAACAGATGGATAGATAAATGATAGATGGATGAGAGATAAATAGATGAGAGATAGAGATATAGGTACATGTGTGTAGGTATATATGTATATAAACATTTTACATATACATGCAAATATGATGTCTATGTGTGTTTATATATTGATATATAAATATGATGTTAAAATCTATAAATATATATTTACACACTATTTCTAGTACCTGTTTCACAGCTTAGTTTTGAGGCACAACTTAAATAATGTAAATAAAGGTCTTTTAAATACTTGGAGCACTATATCCATATGATCTATTAAAGGCTATATTTTCATGTAAGTTCGGGAATTGTTGGATTTGTTTGGGAGGGGAACAACTAAGAAGTAATGTTCAGTCAAAAAGCATTAAGTGCATACTATGTTCCAGGCACTGTACTAAGCATTGAAGATACAAAGGGGGGAAAAAATTGGTGTTCAATATCCAGGAACTGATAGTCTAATGGGAGACATAAAAATACATACAAACAATTAATACACAGTCTGATTTGGAGAGATCATCTCAGGAAGAGTCCACCAGCAACAAGGGGAATATGGAAAGGTTTTTTGAAAAAGAGAGAGATCACTTCTAAAATCTTTGATATTATTTGCATTTGACTGTGATAATGATGTCTTTGAAACTAATGGTACACCAGGAGAAGTAATGATTTGACAGTCAGGATGACTAGGTCCCCATCAGAGCTCCATCACTACTTGGGCAGTTAGCCTTGCTGGGCTCCATTTTTCACATCTTTAAAATAAGGGGTTAGGGAGCACCTCTCTTCTAGCTCTAACAATCTTTGATTCTGTGAGTCTAAGTTGGTAAGGACTCTATGAGAAGAAAGCCTAGGGAGGGACATTGAAAGTGAATTCTGAAGCCTGTTTATTTACTTAGAATACCAGAATGTTAAAGTTAGGGATAGTCTTAAAAGTTATTCAGTTCAATATGCTCATTTTGTGTATGAGAAAGAAGAAACAACTTACCCGTGATCGTGCACTGAGATGGTGATAACCTTTCTCCTACTTTCCAATCCAGCCTTATACATGTTGCTAAAGTTCCAGAGGTATACTGATCACATCACCACTGGGGAACACATGGTTTTTGTTAGAATGTTGATAGGAATATAAGAACTGCCATATAACTTGATAATTTGGGCCCCAAGAAACGCTTATGGAGACCATGTTCATTTTCTCTGGGGTCAACCTCAAAGATTAGAGAAATCTTCAGTGAACCTAGGTTCCCTAAAACACCATTGTCTATCTGTCATTTATTAATTTCTCTGACTCTTCCTATTGAAAATAAATATGTTGAAAACTTTCATTTTAATATCACCTTAATTTTCAAACATATTTCTCCCTACCCCAGAGAATATTCCTTAGTAACAAAGAATTAAAAAGAAAAGAGAAGAGAAAAAAGCCATGAAACTGCCCAATTCATCAAATGAATAAATTTCTGAGAAGATGTGAAGGAGGTACATTTCTCATCCTTTCTTCAAGGCTAAATTTGATCATTATAATAACAGAGTCTTAAAAAAAAACTTTCATATTTTCAGCCTTTAAAAGATAAAATAAATTTTAGAAATTAATTTTCTATTGAATGAAGTCAATGTGCCTCCTTTATTTACCCTAAATTTACTACTTTAAAACTGCAAAGATTTCACCCAATTATTGTCTCCCTAAATTTGAAAGCAAGTCTATATTTACTCTATCGTTTTCATAGTCTTTGATCAAAGCCCCTTTAAATTTTCTTCTTTCTAAATTGGAATCCAATCTTTTTGGTTTTTACCTTTCTATCTCTCTTCATAAGACATTATCAACAACTCCCATGCCTTGCAGGACACCCTACCCCCAATTTAAGTTTGCTTTTCTGAACCTTCTCCAATTCTGTGATGACTTTCTTAAGGTATAGCATCCAGTCATATTCATGCAATCCCAAATGTAGACATACCACAGTTTAGCATAGATAATTTTTACCCACTCTTAAGATCTCTTCCCTATTGATGATCAGAACGATCATCCTTGTAGAGATGTAGAGAGACCTTGTAGGATGCAACATTAGACTGGGCCAGAAAAGGTTGATACTGTTGAGGGGAAAGGGTAGGATCAGAGAGCTGTTAGAATTAGGAAACTCTCTGACTCTGTGAAGGAGAAAATTTATCTTCCAAAATAGCCTGTGGTGCTGACAGATCATGTTTCTAATAAATTTTTAAGACTTTGAAAATAAAAAAATAAATAAAGTATAAACTTTGGCTTTGATCACAATAGAGGATACTAAAGTGTTGACATGAAGGAGAACAAAACCAACATTCAGCATCACTTAGGAATTCCTATATGGTGTAACACCCAAGAGCTATGACTAGGATGGTCAGAGAAAGAATCTTAGAGTTGGAAAAGTAGAAGTCATTTTTCCTAGTGTCCAGTCTAATGTATTTGAGTACCTCCTCTAACTAGACCAACAAGCAATTCTTAACCTTTGATGAATGTCATGTTTAGTGCTTAAACATACCAACAACAAGTCCCTTAGGAGTTTAGAATTAAGCCAGCTGCAAATTCTGTTCTTGGCATATCCAGAAGAGGTGAATGACTGTGAAACAAATCAACCAACTGAGAATATTCAGCCTAAAAGAGGGAAAATTTAGGTTCTCTATGATAGCTAGCTTCAAGTATCTGAAATGCTTTGATACAGAAGATTGGGGTTTTTTCTCTTTGGTTCATGGAAGGAAAAACTAGAAACAACGCATGAAAGCTCTAAAGAGGTAGAACTGAGCTTAATGTAAGGGAAACTTTCTTAACAATTTGATATTCAAATGTGGTCTGGCCTTTTCTCAGGAAGCAATGGAATTTCAGACTCCGAAGAGTTCTCTCTTCTAGAATATGCTTCAGAATGCCGGTAGGAACAGAATAGAGGGATATTAATTTTGAGACAATAAAAAAAAGAGTCATTAGGTAACAAAATGGCTATAGAGAAGAAGGGGTCAAATATAACTGCAAGATTTTGACTTGAATGGCAATGCCAACAAAAATGGGAAGAGGAAGCTAATTTAGAGAAATAAAAAGATCCAATTCATTGAATCTTACAGTTGGAAAAAACCCCAGGGCACAACTCATACATGCACACACAGAAATTGCATCTATAACATATCTGGAAAGTCATGATCTAGCCTTCCTTTTGGAAATGAGAGAGAACTCACATTTTTTAAAAAACATTATTTTATTTGGTCATTTCCAAACATTATTTATTGGAAACAAAGATCATTTTCTTTTCCTTCTCCCCCCTCCCCCAACTCTCCCACAGCCGATGCACGATTCCACTGGGTGTCACATGTGTCCTTGATTCAAACCCATTTCCACGTTGTTGGTATTTGCATTAGAGTGTTCATTTAGAGTCTCTCCTCAGTCATATCCCCTCACCCCCTGAAGTCAAGCAGTTGCTTTTCATCGGTGTTTTTACTCCCACAGTTTATCCCTGCTTGTGGGTAGTGTTTTTTAGATCCCTCCAGGTTGTTCAGGATCACTGCATTGACACTAATGGAGAAGTCCATTCCCTTCGATTGTACCACAGTATATCAGTCTCTGTGTACAATGTTCTCCTGGTTCTGCTCCTTTCACTCTGCATCACTTCCTGGAGGTTGTTCCAGTCTCCATGGAATTCCTCCATTTTATTATTCCTTTGAGCACAATAGTATTCCATCACCACCATATACCACAATTTGTTCAGCCATTCCCCAATTGAAGGGCATCCCCTCATTTTCCAATTTTTGGCCATGACAAAGAGCACAGCTATGAATATTCTTGTACAAGTCTTTTCCCTTATTATCTCTTTGGGGTACAAGAGAACTCACATTTTAATGATAAAAAATGCTTGTATTGTATACTTCACAGAATCAACTGATTAAGTAACTCTCCATGAATACAAGCCTCACTGCTTAGATTTTCTTTATGTCTCTATTAATCATATCTATCAATAAGCCCTCTGATATTGTTCCCCTGCTTCTTTGTCTCAGGATCAGTCTGTTCAGAACAGTGTATCATGAGGTTCCTGTTGGTCCTCAAAAATCATTTAACCCAACTACAGTCATTTTACAACAGGAAAAAATTCTCACCCCTTTCAGTTGATATGTGTATCTGTTTAAATATTGATTTAAAGCTTGCATTTTGAAAAGGTGAGCAGAAATCATTGCTCGTAAGTAGCCACCAGGAGCCTTGACTGAGCCCCTTAAGTTTAAAATAAGTGCCAATTTATAGAAGCAGATAAAACAGGCCTTTAGAGACAGCCTTGAAATGAAAGCTCATTTTTTTTATTGAACTCCATATCAGGATTCATTGTGAATTCATTCATTCATTCATTCATTCTGAAGCACAGTTGTATTACTACATGCCTTCCTTTCATCATGTTCTAGTTAATTAGTTAACAGATACATATTAAACACTGTGCCAGACACTGTATGCAACACAAAGGAAGACTAAACAGTCTCTGACCTCAAGGAGCTCACATTCTGATGAGCTAGAAAGCATGTAAACAATATGCCAGGTACCATGCTAAGTGTTTTTTTTTCTTTTTTTATAACAATATGATATGTAATAAATATGTTTATTCAAGAGAAACAAATTCTCACATTATATCCAGAAATCTGTTTTATTCTTTTTTTCTTCTTCATCCATCCCTTTATACTCCCTTGCCTTCTGGCAGGTAATGTAATATAGGTTATTCATATATTATTATATAACACATAGTTCCCTATTCGTCATGGTGTGAAACTAAACACATTGCTTATAACTGAGAAAAATGCATGAAGAAAATAAAGTGATGAGTGATATGTTTCAATCTGCATTTGAACTCCATCTATTCCTTCTTTGGTGGTAAATATCTTTTTCCATCATGAATCCCTTGGAGTTGCCTTATTGATAATAGTTAAGTCATTCACAGATATCATATATCATTGGTTTTTTTTTTTTAAACTTACCTTCTGTCTTAGAACCAATGCAATTAGGTACATACAAAATATCTACCAAGTAGATGGAAGGTAAGATGAGGCATTAACAGCTGAGGCAACCAGGAAAGGCCTTCTCCAGAAGGTAGAGTTTGAACTGAAATCAAAGGAAGTCAAGGATACTAAAATGCAGAGGTGAGAAGGTATTTCATTTCAAGCATGGAGGACAACCAATGAGAAGACCCAGAAATGAAAGATGGAATCTTGTATTCAAGTTACAGTGGTTGCATTGTGGAGTTCTAAAAGAGGAGGAATGTGTAGGAAGTTGGGTAAAGTATATAAGATCAGGTTATGAAGAACTTTAAATTCTGGAGGACTGATGAACCTAAAGGTAATAAGGAGTCAAAGGAGATTATTGAACGGGGTGATGATATGGCCAGACCGTCACTTTTAGAAAATTACTTCTGCAGCTGTGAGGGATAAATTAGGCTGCCTTCAGGGAGACATAGTGACTAGATTTAAGAAAGTCAGAGTTGATCTGTACTGTTCTTTCATCAGAACATATCTGGAACATTGTAGAATTTTGATTTTTTAAAAATATATTTAGGATTTGATACTGAAAAATGAGAGAATATTCATTAGCAGGCAACCAAGATTTAATGCTGGATTAGGAGCAGTTAAAGAATGTTGCCCTATGTCTATCTTGGTTAGCACTTTCTCTCTTGGTCAGAATTGGGGAGCAGAGGTGACAATTTAAGAACAATCCTTTATAGTCTGTTGACAAGCGTTGGCACATCAAGCCTAGTCAGTCCAAGTGAGCCTACAACCTCTACATGAAAATATAATCTCCATTTTGCTTTTTAAAACCCTTTATAACCTGCCTCCTATCTGTCTTCCCATCTTGGTGTCATGTTATTCCCTGAACTCTAGAATCCAGCCAAACTGGTTCTCTCTGTTCCTCATACCCAATGGGCCATCTCTCACCTCTAGGTATATGACTTAACTGTGCCACCAGGGTGGAATACAATTCTCATGTCCACCTCAGAAAATCAGCCACTTTTTTCAAGGTACAGCTTCTCTATGAGGCCATTCCTGATTCTGCCACTATCTCACTCCCCTTTTCCTGAAGTAACTTTTATTTAACTCCTTTGTGATCATTTTGTTTTCATCCTGTGTATATTTATTCTGATTATACTCATAAAGTACATGTTGTCACTTCGTAAGCTCCTTGTAAGTAGAAATTATTTCATTTTTAAAAATTTGTATCCCCAGTGGCTAGCCTATTGCTTGGAGCATAGTAGGCCTTTAATAAATATTTACTGATTGCTTGACTGGAGCATACACTGGAAGGGGGAGATACTCAAGGCAGCAAAACCAATTAGAAGATTATTGCAATAGTCCATGCAATCAGTGGCAAGGAATAATACTTAAAAGAAACAAATTAGTATTCTTTTCAAAATCAGGAGAGGGCATAGATGAGGCTGTATTGCCTTTAACTAGTTAAACTAGGAATGTTACTAAATGGAGAGAAGACAGCTGTTATGAAGATAGAAATGACAATATTTGTCAGTGAGAAAGAAATAAGTTCTGTAAGTAATTAGTAATAATTACTTATTACTAATAAAGTAATAAAATAAGTAATACCACTGAGCTGTTGCTTAATTCTCCTTTCTCCAGCTTCTTGGTCTATGGTTCAGGAGGATGAGTTAGCTCTGTGACTTTCATAGAATCACAGGAACTGTCCCAGAATTATCTGAAATTTTTAAATACATTTTTTGGAACTTCACTCTTCTTCCTCCTCCAATCACACAACATTCTCTTTTTTAAAAGTTTCAGAAAAAAATTGTTATTTGCCGTCAAGACCTCCAGGGTCAGGGCCATCAGAAAACATCACCAAATGATTCAGGACAGGGTTGCAGCAGGTCCAAGCAGACCTTCAAACCACTGCCTTCTGTGGGAAATCGCAAAACCAATCAGTTCCTTCAATAAATGGTGTAATGTTAACACTTTCAATAATAATGCTTCCTGAGGCCAGTTTTTTCCTTAAGTGAAAGGAAAAGGGTAAAGAACCAAATTCCAGTCCTCACATAAAGGAACAATGTCATAGAATGCAGTCTTTGAAATTTATTGTCCCTAAAGTAAATCAAAATTGCCCCATACACAATGTTTCAAGAAATGTAGTCCTCACTGGTGATTTTACTTATCACCAAAATACAAATAATAGTTCTGTTATTTTCTTTAGTGGGATGCAACTGACCATGATGGCCCTCAAAAACACATTGACCTTGGCTTTCTCATTCTGAATTCACAACAGCGAGTGACAAAAGAATGAATAGTTCATATTAAAAAAGAGCAGCCACCTGTCTGAGACATTATGATATATCATCTTCTAGCTTCTGGAAATAGCTCAAATTCTTATTCTTACCCAGGCAATTATAGGAAAAATCATAGTAAAGCATTTATTTTCATCATTGGTTTCCATTTGCCTTATATGAATTGTTACTCTCTCCAAATATACGAGTGGTTCCAAACATCCAGAATTTGGAACTGTGAAATATGTGACCTAGATACAATAGATGAAACAAAAGCTTTTGGATCTCAGCTCTGATGACTTGATTTTTTTTTTTTGCTTACATAATTCCATGTTTTCATTGTGCAATCAATCAATGAGTCAATCTCCCTGAAGAAGTCATTTCTCCCCCAGTGGTGTGTTTGAAACAACGCATCCAAGTTAGTGCCCCGCATCTTGCACGTGGCATTAGAAGCATGTGCCTGATGGAAAGGAAGCAGCTGTCTTCAAGCTTTCTACAGCCATGATATCGTGTGGAAACCCAGGACCAGAGAGAGACAATCAGTCTGAGAAAAGCCTTTGGAGATCTCTCATATGAGTGACAATAAAATCAGGAATGTGTTCATTGAGCAATAAACCCAACCAACCATTTGAAGACAATATAGTTAATGGAGGAATTAAATATAACTTCTTTGTGGTCACATAGAATAAATCATTATTCTTTACAAAATCAAAAGAGGGCATCGATGAGGTTGGTTTGCCTTTAACTATAGTCAGCAGCTATTTACTAGCTTACATCCATACATTTCCTTTATTTCTCACATCAACTTCACAAAATACCTACAAGGCAGAAAGTGAAGGGATTTATTATCCTTCTTACCCTTGAAACATTAAGGCTCAAAGCAATTAGGGATTTAATTTATCTGAGTGATTCCCAACTTGTTCAAGTTGGGTCCACATTTTAACATTGAAAATTTTCATAGATCTCCGCAGTTTTACTCTTAGCATGCCTGGTTGATAAAAATAAAGAATGGCAAAAAGCTATCAGGGGTTGAGTCAGTACTTCAGGGCTATGTGACTTCAGCTGTCTACAATTTAGTAGAAAAGCCTGATCTGTTTCCTTGAAGCCTAAAGGCATTAAGTGACCTATGTCAGTAATTGTTAGAGGCAGGATTTGAACAGGGAACTTCCTTAGTCCAGGTTCACCCTCTATAGTGATACAATGGAAAAAAAAGTCCTGAATTTGGAATCAAAGGATTTGAATTTAAAGCACAGTCCTGCCACTTGCTACTTGGGTTACTTTAAACATGTATTTTATGCATCTGGGCCTCTATTTCTTCATCATTATAAAATAAAGGAAGAACTCAATGACTTCTGAGATCCTTTCTATAGCTATGTTGTGCTACCTCCCTTTGACTTAATAGTGCTTTTAATTAATTTCTATTTTATATTCATATATGAATATACTTATATGTATATTACATATAATATATATGTAATATATATAACTTATATGTAAATAGGTATATATAATGAATTATATATTATTTATATAATGAATATATATTTATAATAATACAAATATTTATAATCCTAGCATTATCAAGTCATTTTTCAAGTCAATGCTCCACTTATCAGTCATTCTAATCCATATTGCCATGTGTACCCCTTTTTCTAGTTCTCCCTCTTCCTCCATTAGAATGTAAGCCCCCTGAGGGCAGAGACTGTTTGTATTTATATTGCCAACACTTTTGTCCAGTAAATGTCATAGAGTAAGTTATATAGTAATTGTATTATAGAACAGTATAATATATATGGTATATATAAAACTGTCATAATATAGAATATAGTATAAGTATATATATATTTATAAATAGCATAGTATATATAACATAGAAAAAATAGTAATCTGTTCTATGTTATGGTAGGATTTGGAGTGAGGAATAAACAAGAGGGAAACAAAGTCTGATTTATTGTTTGGGAAAGGTAGGAAGGAATAAGGGTTTACAAATAAACTTATACTTAATTTAAAAGCTAATATCTATAACTAACTAAACTACATTACAAAGATAAACATAAACTTTCCAATATCCAAGTCTCACACCAAGAGTCCAATCAAATAGGGCCAGGATCTCAAGTTGATAGATGTCCAAGTAGGTCCAGAGATCTTCTCACTGATACTGCCAGCAGAACAGATCCCAAAAACCTCTTTCCTCTTTTGATCACAGGAGAAAATCCTCTTGCAATCTTAATCTCAAAATCCTTCAGGAGAGAAGACCATTGGGCAGATAGAATCTTCTCCCAGATCCCTCAAGCTCCCATGTGACCCTTGATCATATGCTCCTGTCAATTATTCTCTAAGGGTTTGCATCTCTCAGTTTTTGCAACAGTTTTTGCAAACCTTTCATCTTTCATCACAGTCTCCCCTTTTGCACGAATCAAAAATCCTGTTGGAAACACAATTTTTGAATTTGTGCACAGTCTAAAATACTTACCAGTGACCTAAACTAAGAAATCTACCCAAAATAACAAACAACTTACACTCAACTGTCTGATTCTAACTAACACTAACCTATTCTAGGGAATTGTAACAAGGAAAAAGGAAAAGAAAAACAAATTAAATAATGAGCAAGTACAAAAGTCAAACAGAAGCAAAATCAAAACAGCAAATAACATCAAACAAAAGATAAATATAATTTCCATGCAAACATCAAATTTGAAAATACTCTTATCAGTTAATACAGAATATTGTACTACTATTATAATACATTAACATTAAACTTAGAGGAAAATTTTTGAAAATCATAATAAACACAACATTGCATGAGTTTTACAATGAAATTTAAACCAAACATTAAACTCACTTATGCAAATACATGTAACAAAATTATTAGTGAGCTATGTACACAATTTACATACACATAGTACATACATACCATATATACATGTATGCTATACAAATGCATATATATACACTTATGTACACTTCATATTTGCACATGGTTTACTTATAGACATACACTATAATACAATTAATTTACAATCCTATTATATATTCTATTTACATATTTATTTATAATTCTGTTTGATATGTGATGCCATATGTTGTTTGTATTGTGTAATGTATGATGTAGTACAAGTCAGTATGTACTTTTCTTATCTTATCTTATTTAATTTTACCTAACTAATCTCTATCTTCAAAATACTTCTCTTAACTAAATTTCTATACCTAAACTAAACCTAAGTATGTAATTACATTTGTTAGTAAATAACATATTTATAGCTAATCATAACACTGTTAGGACCCTAACTATACATTGTTTCACTCATTTAAGTAGTGATTCAATGTAACCTAACCATGTTTATGTTTTGTGTGTATGTTTTATTATGTTGTTACTTTTGCTATATCATGTTGCATTGCCATATGTCAGTGTTACTGTTATGTAAGAATTATGTTACTTTTGTATGCCACATACTTACTCCTACTTTGGATATTTTTTTCTCTTCTCTCCTCTTCTTCAATATTTTTCCGCAATTCCATAGTAGTAAATATATTTGTGTTTGTGAATAAATGCAATGTTATTATTTACTATAATATATTACCACAAAGTATAAATTCATTAGTCCATTTATCCTGTAATCCTCTTCGTTGCAAATTTCATAGTCTTTTAAATTTATAATTTTTTAGTCTTTTAACAATGCCCATTAATTCCTGAATTCTCCTCTTCATCTGCATTGTCCTCTTCTATCCTCCTCCACAGGAATGGTCCTCTCCTTACTGATCTTTTTGACTGCAGACTCAATTTGACTGATGATTCTATCTTTCTGCAATCTCTTCTTCATTTTCTTCTTCTTTGATGATTTGTACATTTTCATTATTTATACCAAGTAATAATTTTATATGTGAACAATGATACCAGGAATCTCTACCAAAAACTTTTACTGAAGATGGAGAAACTAGCACAATAGTGTAAGGGCCTAACCAACTTTCCTATGTTGCTGACGTTTTAGCAAAATTTTATACATATACCATATCTCCTGGTTCATAATTATAAAGAGAATAATTCAAAATACAAGATTGAATTAATATTCCCACATCATGTAATTTTTTTAGTCTTTGTTGTAAAGCACTTAAGTAAGAAGCAAGTTGAAAATCTCCTAAGAGAGATGTATAGACTGTCTTACAAGTATTTGCCTGTAGTGGAGCATGTCCAAAGAGGATGATATATGTAAATCTGCTCTTGGCCTCATACATAGGTAAAACAAAGCTTTGGGAAGAATATCTGGCCATTTGAGATGAGTTTCAGAACAGAGCTTCCTCACCATACTCTTTATTCCCTTATTTACGTGCTCCACTTGCCCTGAACTTTGTGGATGATAAGGCACATGATATTTTGGTGTTATTCATAGATTTTCATAGACTCTTTTCAGGATGTCTTGAGTAAAATGGAATCCTTTTTCAGAGTCTATTGTTAATGATATTCCAAATCTAGGTATAATTTCCTTAATCAATACTTTTACCACAAAGCTAGCTGTATTTGTATTTGATGGAAAAGCTTCAGGTCATTTGGTTAATCTATCAACAATTACCGAGCAAAACTTGTATCTTCAAGCTTTTTGGCATGCTGATGTAATCAATCTTCAGACTCTCAAATAGACAACACCTAAACCTTTCTGTCTGAATGCTCCTTGATTGAATTTTTGGCAAACAGAACAGCTTGAGCAGATCTTATTTGCTACAGTACTTATTCCAGCAGCAACCCATTGTCTCTTTACGGTGTCAATTACAACTTGAGTACTAAAATGACCTTTTGTGTGAATGGCTTGACACAAATAGGTATATAGGTCTTTTGGTAACAGGGGCTTTCCTGTATCTGTTAACCATATACCATGTTCTTTTCTTGCTCCAAAGTTCTCTTTCCATTTTTGTATTTCTGAGTCTACATGAGCTTTTTCTAGATTATCAGATTCTATAGTTGATTAGTTCCTAATATACACTGGGGCATTTCTGGCAGCAAATTTCACACTTATATCAGCTCTGTGATTTCCTTTAGCAATTAAATCTCTTCTATTAGTATGACTTCTACAATGGATTACCACTATCTGTTTAGGCTTCTGGATAGCATCCAACAACTCAGTTATTTCTGCATGAGCAATTGGTTTTCCCAATGCAGTAATAAAACCTCGTTGTTTCCAGATCTTTCCTGTAACATGACAAACAGAAAAAGCATAATGAGAGTCTGTAAATGTTTGCACTGTTACCAGCAGCCAGAAGACTTGCTTGCTTTAAAGTGATCAACTCTGCACATTGAGTACTAAGGTTACTAGGTAATGATCCATACCACAGTGTCTCAAATTCTGTGACAACTACAGCACCTGTAATCTAATTCCATTACACAAATATGAAGAACCATCTATGAATAAAACCAAATCTGGATTTTTGATCAGAGTGTCTTTTAAATCTATTGTTGGCATATCCACTAGATTTACTACTTCTAAACATTCATGTAATGGTTCACCGTTCTTTGGCAAATCAGGAAGAAGAGTAGCTAGCTACCTTTTCAACATGATGTTTTCACTACCTAGAAGTATAATTTCATACTTAGATATTCATTGGTCTGAATATTATTGAGTATGAAATTTCCTCATTAGTGCTTCTATTTGATGTGAACAAAATATGGTTACCAATGGACATCCCAAAACTAAGTCTGATGACTTTTGAGCTAACAGAGCTATAGCAGCTACACCTCTTAAACAAGGAACTGTACCTGCAGCAATTGGATCTAGCTGATAACTATAGTATCCAATTGAATGATAACTTTGTCCTAAAGTCTGTGTCAGTACACCAGATGCAATTCCTTTCATCTCATTCACAAATAATTGAAAAGGTTTAGTATAGTCTGGGATTCCAAGAACTTGTGCAGATAAAATCACTCCCTTAAGCTTATTTAAGGCTTGCAGGTGTCCAGGTTTAAGTTTCAGAAGTTCTGGTTCTGTATTCCTGGTTATTTCTGTTAAACATTTAGTAATTTCACTATATCCAGGTATCCATGGTCATCAAAAACCAGTTGTTCCAAGAACAGCTCTGAGTTTCTTCTTGGTCTTTTTAACTGTGAAAATGTGGTTTGCCAAGACTGTTAATTGCCAAAACTGTAAAGGTTTTGGCCAAACTATAAAGATAATTTTTAGTGTCTTGATTTAAAAATCTAAAATTAAGTGGTTGCCATGGGAAATTCCCAAATATGAAAATACCCAAGTCAGGTGGGTTTTATGGAGATTTTAATTAATATAAATGAAGGAATTAAGGGAAGGGGAGAGAGAGAGAGAGAGAGAGAGAGAAAAGTAGAAAGGGCCTATGCCAAATGGCCTAGGCCTGAGCCTAAAGGAGAGCGAGTCAGTCTTTATCACTCACCACAAGATCATCTCAAGCAAGCTCCAGTCCTCCACTGAACTCCTGAACTGAGTTCAGAGTCCCAACTGAATTTAATTGACCTCCTTTTAAAGAGAATTTTCTCTTATGTCACCTCCCCTAAATTTTCACATCTACCAATCATAGTAGATGCTTTTTCCCAAGACTGCCCATTCTTAGTTCTCACCACTCTTTAGTTCTCACCTTCTCTGGGTAGATTATATCTTATGAGTACTTCACACCTCTTTTGTTAAGCTTGCCTTTTGTAAGTTGCTTGACCTTTTAGTTATTAATTTAACCTTTATAGGTATTTAGCACCTTTTTGTATTGGATCTAAAAATAGACCTAGCTTAAGGTTCTAGTTTTACTATAAATATGAGTTAGGGACTTTTCATTGTTCAGTCAGGAATTTGCAACTTTATCTTCCCCTAAGGCACTGTCTGAGTAGGGTGGAGTAAATTTAAAAGTTCTCAATACATTCCTGACCAAGTACCTCCATTGTTAAAAATGGGGAACAGCTTAATCAAATCTTCTGAAGTACAGTCTGAGTAGTTTTAAGATTCACATCTTAGGTGTACTCAGTTTCTGGATATCAGCTCTTCTTTTCTTAGTGATTCTTCTGGAACCCTCTGATAACACAAAGCCAAGATATTCAACAGGAGGCAAAATCCACTGAAGTTTTGCTTTAGAGATTTTATGTCCATGTTTATATAATTCAATCAAAAGAATCTTGCTATCTCTTAAACACACTTTAGCAGATGGAGATGCTAGGATGATATCATCTACAAAATGTACTGTTTTACTTTCCTTTAATGTTATTGTATTAAGGTCTCTATTCAAAATTTGAGAGAATTGTCTTGGGCTATTCCAAAAACCTTGTGGAAGATGAGTGAAAGTCCACTGGGCACTGTCCCATGTGAAAGCAAAGATCTTTTGAGTATCCTCATGAATTGCTATCGAGAAAAACACTAAATGTGAATCTACCACTATGAAATATCTTGCTTGACTTGGAATGGATGAGATTATAGCAGCTGGACAGGGTACTATAGGATGAGTCTTTATTAAATGATTATTTACCACTCTCAAATTCAATAGGAATCTATAGACAACTCAGTCATCTTGATTGAGCTTTTGGTTTTTTTATTGGCAGTATGGGAGTATTGTAATCTGAGAAACACGGTATTATGATCCCTTGTTGCATTAGGGACTCAATAATAGGTTTTATTCTGTCTACAGCTTCTTAAAGGATATTGAGGAACACAAGGAACTGGTCCTTCCTTGTTTCTCACTATTACTGGAATAGCTGATTTCAATAGGCCAACATCTGTGGAAGACTTTGCCCATAAAGCTTCTGGTATATCCTCAGGAGTAGGATAGATGGAATTCAACTCATTCACTGCACTGACTGAATCTAAGAACAGCAATGGAAAAGTTTTCAGAGATTCTTATGGGAGTTGTAATGATATATCTCCATTGTCAATAAATTGAATTGTTGCTTGCAATTTACAAAGCAAGTCTTTCCCGAGAAGGTTCATTGGACATTCTGGCATTTGAAGAAATGCATGCTCCACTGTCAGTGGACCTAAAGTAATCATTTTAGGTTGTAATTTTGCTATTCTCTCTGGTTTTCTAGTAGCTCCAATCACTTCCATAGTACCAACAGCTTTACAGTCTTTAGGAAGACTTTGCAAAACTGATTTACTGGCTCCAGTATCAACCAAAAGATCATATATCTGATGCCCTGTAGTTACAGAAACATAGGGTTCAGTACTATTTGGAGGTTGGAAGGTTTGAAGAATTGGTGCAAGCACAATAACATCAGTACAAAGATCAGTCATTTTCTGTCTATCCAAGTCTACATCTGCTTGAACTACATGACTTTCCCAGGATTTTGCATCATCAGCTTTTATATGACTCTCATTGATCCTTAAATTCTCCATCTTAGTATCATTGTTCCCATTTACAATTTAATTATTATTATTTAGTTTATATTGTTCATTAATTTCTCTTATTCTACATTCATTAGGATTTTGTATTAAATTTATATTATAATGTTCTTTCAATGTACCATTATTTACACCAAATATATCCTCCTTTGATTCAATTAATTCATTTGTATCACCATGTATTTTATTTTCATTACTCCCAATTTCATTTATCCTCAACTCATTTTCATTTATATCACACTCATTTCTTGATTCATTCTCATATGTCTTTAGGGGAAACGTTCATAAGGCACTAGCATTATTACTCTGATCACTCTTTACTACTTGGATGTATTTAGGTCTAGCTCTAGCATTTACCCAAGGCTGCATAGTATTTAAATCTGGGGTTTGTTGTCACTGGCAACAGACATTTTGACATTGATTTGCATACCTATTTGGGCATATAGTAAGCTCTGCATAAATGTTAGTTATTATGATGATTTTTAAAATGCTTTGCAAACCTTAAAAACCCATATAAATGTTGCCTCATATCTACTTATTAGATGAAGTAGCTGAAGTTCATGGAGATAAACTGACTTGCCCACAGTCACATAGCTAATAGATAGCAATGTCAAGACTTGAACTTCGGTCTTTGTCTAACTCCTTTTATACAGTGCTGGCACTGACCCAGTACTTTTAAGATCAGAACTTCACCCACCCTGTCCATACCCAAGATGGTTTTGTTTAAATAACCTTTGGATTGGTTTATTGTCCTACTCTGTGGTCTAGAAGTTTATTAAGTAAAATTAAATGTTCTCTTCCAAAGAGTACAGAACAGAGTGCATTCTTCCTGGATGTTGACAAGACAATTTGTAGAATGAAACTGAGATCTGGTCCCCTGTCCTCAGTTGCTAAGAATTACAGACATAATCCCTACCAATTCAACAGATTCCAGAAAATGCTCAGAACAATTCATGACTAGTATTAAAGCAAGTAGGGAAAACATTTCAGACTTGGGGGAAATAACTGGTGCAAAGGCATGGAAAGTGGATGAAAGATAGAGTGTCATGAGGGACAGATAGTAAGAAGGTTAGTGTAACTATATGATAGAGTGCCTTGCTAGGATAGGGAAGTGTCATAATGCTAGGGAGGTAAAAAGTATAAGGTTTAAATGGCAGAGAACTTTATTTTTGATACTAGGCATAAGTGAGAGACACTGGAATTCTGTGGGGCAGGACTAAGGGCTTAAATATTGGAGGGTATAATTGAGAGTTGGATATAAGAAGGTCAGAATTGTAGTTTAGGAAAGTCATCTTGATAGCTATATGGAGAGGGAATTAAAATGAAGAGAGAACTAAGGTAAGTGGACTACCCGAAGTCTGAATCAGTAAGTGAATGGGATATATGGGTTGTTCAAGGAGGACTAGAACCTCTGATGTCAGGGCTTGAAAACTCATTTCAGGGCTGCTTATCGACTTTTGTTGTCTATATTTCACCCAACTCTCACCCTTTGAGGCCAATGACTGTGCAATTCTGCCTCACTTCAATCCAATTTGTGCCTTTGTCAAAACATCACCTCATGATGTAATATCATTGTGCTCAAAGGAATAATGAACTAGAGGGTTTCCATGTGAACTGGAATGACCTCCAGGAATTGATTCAGAGTGAAAGGAGCAGAACCAGGAGAACATTGTACACAGAGACTGATACACTGTGGCACAATTGAATGTAATGGACTTCTCCATTAGTGGCAATGCAATGACCCTGAACAACTGGGAGGGACCTATGAGAAAGAACACTATCCACATTCAGAGGAAAAACTGTGGGAGCAGAAACACAGAACAAAAATAGCTGCTTTAATACATGGGTTGAGGGGATATGGTTGGGGATATAGACTCTAAGTGAACATACTAATGCAAACATCAACAACATGGAAATAGGTTCTGATCAAGGACACATGTAAAACCCAATTGAATTGCCCATCAGCTACAGGAAGGGGTGGGAGAGGGGAGGGAGGGAAAGAATATGATTCTTGTAACCAAAGAATATTGTTCTAAACTGACTAAATAACATTTTTTAAAAATCGTCACCTCATGGGGGCAGCTGAGTAGCTCAGTGGATTAAGAGCCAGGCCTACAGATAGTAAGTTCTAGGTTCAAATCTGGCCTCAGACACCTCCCATCTGTGTGGCCTTGGGCAAGTCACTTAACCCCCATTGCCTAGCCCTTACCACTCTTCTGCCCTGGAACCAATGCACAGTACTGATTCCAAGATGGAAGGTAAGGGTTTAAAAAAATCACCTCATAATGCCATTGGTCCTCCTAAATTCAGAATGAACAAATAAATGGCCACCAAACATTGCTACTTGAATTTCAGGAAGCTCAACACTTGATTATTAGCTGTTGAATAACCTTAATAATACTCATAATAACTTCAAAATAACTCTAAAAAACAACTCTTTGTAGCATACCAGTCATGTTAGAGTCTGGGAAGTATGGTTGATGTATTGATATTGTATCCTATATATTCATTTACCAGACACATGGTCAGATCACTTAATGTTCATTGTATAGAAGTTACAGTCCAGGGGGCAAGAGAATTCCTGAGTGGCCACAGGGTCTTAGCTCACACCTTGTCAGACCACATTCCTTTACAAGCCACATGTCAGGTTAATCTCCACCTCTTTGATTTTGTCATCGTCAGTTCAACCAATGTTAAAACCTATGCCATGTTACGTATTCCTAAAACCTCCAATAAATACTGGAGAACAAGCGCGAATCACTCTCTTACATCTCTGGATCTTCTGATTGCTCTTTCCTATTCCTCCCGACCTCTCCTTTCTCATGATGCTGTTGCCCCCATGCTTCCTATTAATCCTCTGACACTCTTGTGGCATTAAGGAGTTCTTACTCCCCACCTGTTTTCTTATTCCTCATATTTGCCATTAATTCTCTGGCACACTTGTCAATGGGAAATATTCACGGAGATAGTGACTCTGAATCACAACTTGTTGTCTCTGAGTCTTTATTATTCACCTATTTCCTTCAGTCTCCCTTCTCCTCAGGTTATCACCCACAGGTAAAATATATAGGAACTGCAGGACAGTCCCTATACTCTTTAATCACATTTCCTTGATGCTCAGGTTTGGTGTAGGAAGTCTGTTAAAGGCTTTGACAAGCTTTTTGTCCATATGAAGCCCTGTGTCATGAATTACCCTCTTGTGGTCCTGCTGCTTTGAGATGTTATCATATCATTAAACCAAGTTCTCGTGCAGCCTGTACAACTCAGAAATAGGCACTTGCAGAAATGGCACTACCTTTTTTTAAGCCCTGCTGCTCACTGGGGGATTGTTTTGGCTATTTTATAGCAGAAAAGGCAATGCCTGAGTTCTAACCCTTACCACCTATGTGACTTTGGACCCAGTCACTTCTGGGCTTCAATTTCTTCATCTATATCATTTTAGGGATGGACCAAAGGGCCCCTGAGGTACCTTCTAGCTTTAGATAGATGTGTGTGCATGACAATCCTAGAGGATGAGGAGAGTTAATATAAATTATGAAGGTTCCTCACAACTGGAGAGTAATTTAGACAGCATACAAACTGCCTCTAGTCATGGTGTGTGCTTTACTTTGTCTAATAGATGGTCCATCTCCAGTGTACTTCCTACGTGAAGTCAGCTCCCAATCATATCAACATCTTTTCTTATAAAGTATAAAGTATGTGGTGTGTGTGTGTGTGTGTGTGTGTGTGTGTCCAGAGCTTTGATCTCATCAAGAACAGGGAGCTCTAGATGAGGGAATCTCCTCTACCAATGAAATCTGTAGTTATTCTATAATTTGCAGTTTTTGAGAAGGTACCTGGTGCATTATTGGGGTATATTCTAGAGGCTTACTTACATTTGGGTCCTTCTGAGTTCTCTGAGGGCAGGTTCTCTATACCTAAGAAAATAGAAAAGACACAGAAATCTAGTCCAACTTCCTTATTTTATAGATAAGGAAATTGAATCTCAAGCAAGGAAGTGATTTAACAAATGCCATTTTAGTCATTTCAGTGAGGTCTGATTCTTTGTGACCCCATTTGGGGTTTTCTTGGCAGAGATACTGGAATGGTTTGCCATTTCCTTCTCCAGCCCATTTGACAGATGAGGAAACTGAAGTCAATCCGGTTAAATGGCTTGCCTAGGCTCCCATAGCTAGTAAATGAGAAGTCAGATTAGAACTCAGGAACATAAATCTTCCTGATTCCATTCCTGGTGCTCAATCCACTGCACCACCTAAGTGTATCACCATACTGCCATAAAAGTAGTTAAGTAGCAAAGTCTTAAGTTCAAACTAATTTCCATTGATCTAGCAAATTTTTCATTGAACCAGACTGCCTATCTCAAAATTTAAAAAGGGATTTAGGTTAATATTTTGTGAGTTTTGAGTCATGTCTTTTCCCCTAGTCAAGTTATAAGTTAAGTTCTTCAAGGTAAAATATAGCATCTTACACTTCCCATATGCATCTACTTCCAGGAACCCATTCATATACTCACTAGCAGTCTGTTACCACTGATTTCACTTGTGCTCCCTAACTCTAGGTCAAATATCTTGAGAACCCTCTTTTCCCAAAGGATAGAAATTATAGAAGGCTCAAAAATAGCAAATTCAAATACAAAATCTCTCATCACTATTTCCCCAAATTGTCATGACAGCATGGCAGGGGAATAAGTACAAGAGTCTGCACACAATTTTTCAGGACTCAACCTTAATTCTAGCACTAGTATTCATATTCTCTTCCCTCCAGTTGGTTATTGACCTACATACAAGTTTCTCAAGATCCTTGATACAATGACTCACTTTCTTCGATTCCAAGTGACATTTGGGTCTCCAAGCTCCCAGACACTCTCACACTTGCCACATTAATACATAGGGATTCTCTCTTCTCCCTCTCCCTCTCATTCATACTGCTATTCTCCACATCTACTCCAAACCCCTCAAAAATTACAATTCTCTCTACACTTATATGGACTTCACAGGCAAAGGTGCTAGCATCTACCACCAAACCTATTTAGTTAGCATCATCAAGAGAACATTGCTAAATATGGATTCAAAATTGAAAACAACTGTATTCTGGGACAAAATACTGGACACAGTTGGTTTGTCTTTCATTTTGGGTGTCCCCAAGGACTGATAGTTAGTTATGCAAGCAACAAATGGATACCCCACAATTGGTTCTTAAAAAGTTTTATGTTCACCAATGAGGATATAGAAGGGAGGAGGAGGGAAATGGGAAATTGAGTTATATTTTAAGTGCCCCCAAAGGATCTCACAATTTAGAAGAACTGTAAGACAAATTCTTTCATACAGGAAATAATTATCCCTTGAGAACAAGTACTTATTTCTTTCTTTCTTTTCCTTCCTTCCTTCCTTCCTTCCTTCCTTCCTTCTTTCCTTCCTTCCTTCCTTCCTTCCTTCCTCTCCCTCCCTCCCTCCCTCCCTCCTTTCTTTTCTTTCTTTCTTTTCTTTCTTTCTTTCTTTCTTTCTTTCTTTCTTTCTTTCTTTCTTTCTTTCTTTCTTTCTTTCTTTCTTTCTTTCTTTCTTTCTTTCTTTCTTTCTTTCTTTCTTTCTTTCTTTCTTTCTTTCTTTCTTTCTTTCTTTCTTTCTTTCTTTCTTTCTTTCTTTCCAATGGGGGCAGCTGGGTAGCTCAGTGGATTGAGAACCAAGTCTAGAGACAGAAGGTCCTAGGTTCAAATCTGGCCTTGGACACTTCCTGGCTATGTGACCCTGGACAAATCACTTAACCCCCAATTGACTAGCCTTGGAACCAATATGTAGTATTGATTCTAAAGCAGAAGGTAAGGGTTTAAAAAATAAAGAAAACAGAACCCATGAGGGAAGGGAGGTATTTAACTAGATAATTTAATGTAACAAACAACAAATAAATACCCTTAAAAAACTAAAATAAAGGGAAAACACTAGTCTCCCTTATAATCTCAAAATGTTCACTCAATTAGGATCAGCACTTAACTAGAAGATTCTAGCTAATTGGAGAAAAGAAGTTTAGATGTTTCAGTTCTCATCTAAACTCTGATATCAATCAAAGCACACTGACTTTGTCTCTTTAACACAGGGCTGTTTTATTGTTGTTGTAAAGGAAGGAAAGTGAGTTCTGCTCTCCTTGGAGCACAAGAATAAAGTTTTGTTTTTGTTTTTTGTTTGTGTGTGTATGTGTGTCCCCATCAGTCTAAATTATGTTTTGATAAGGCCTGATCAGGGAAAATGGGGGTGATGACAGGAATGCTGCTAAATATCCAGTCACTGATTTTGACAGGTGAATTCTCGTTACAGCCTTTTCAAACATGAGGCTTCCCTTTTCATAAGAAATCATTCATAAATCTCAGGTCATAAGAGTTGAAGTAATAGTAGTAGTAGTAGTAGTAGTAGTAGTAGTAGTAGTAGTAGTAGTAGTAGTAATAGTAGTAGTAGTAGTAGTAGTAGTAGTAGTGGTGGTGGTGGTGGTGGTGGTGGTGGTGGTGGTGTGATGGCAGCAGCAGTAGCAGTAGTAGTACTAGTAACAATAATAATAATAGGTTTATAAAACATTTTCACATATTATCTCATTTTATCCTGACAATGTCCAGAGATAAATCTATTGCCATGTCTCTTTCTACAGATGAGAAAATGAAGGTTAAAAGCATGTCCAGGGCCATCGGTTGATTAAGAAAATGCAGGATGATGAAAAAGTTATCATGATTTAAGTAATGCTTTAAAAGGAAATTTCACTGTCATTAGTCACATCACTATCTACATACATTTGGAAAAGAACAACACATAAATACATGTGAGTTATCATCCCAGCCCTGTTGAGTCTTTTATTCAGCCTATTGAAGGCTTGTTTGCATCTATAGCATAACTGTGTACTTATTTATTCAAGAGGAAAGATTTGAAGGAAACCGAGGTAGAGAGAAGCCATGCACATGGACTTGGGTATGAAATGGAATAAGTTACCAATTCAGAATTAGGGTAGATACTTGCCAACAAATATGAAAGGAGGGACTCCTTGGGCTATTGTCACAGACCCCATCCATCTTCCCCGTCATCCAGTCTTTGGCCAAATCTATTAACATTGTCAGGTCTTCACATCATGATGTAAAAAAGGGTTTCTATGAGGTCTTCAGCCTCTGCCTTTCATGCCCTTTAGCTCTCTCTCTAAGAGCCTCGTCATCTACTGGTTTCCCAGTACTTTAAGCTCTCCTCCCTGTTCTCTCTCAAAACTAGCTTTTAGGAAAATATAAGTTCATTCATATTGAAGTGAGACCTAGTCTTTTTTTTTTCTTTCAAGGCTATTTTCAATAGAACTTACAAGGCAAAGGAATGAGGCCCTAATTGGAGTATTTCAGGCAGGAGCAAGCTGAATAGGGAACATAATTCAGAGGAGGGAAGAAGAGGAAGGAAGTGATGGTTCTTGTTACTGTGAAACCACTTCACATCAGTGACTGCCAGGCAGCACTGCTCATTGTACTAGAAAGACCTCCAGGTGTCATGTAAGTCCAACCTCTTAAGCAGCATTAAAATAAGCCTCGTCATCATTTGATATTTTTCCTGGCAAGTTTCCATGTAAAAGTCTATAACAGGGACTAGGGAGGAGAGGAGGAAAAGAGGAGAGGAGGAGAGGGGAAAGGGAAAGGGAAGAAGCTGACCCAAAGCACGTGGAGATGAAGTGGAACAATTTTGCAAATTCTAAGTGGAGCAGCAACAGTTACTAACAAATCGGAAACCTTTTCTCTCAATCAACAATTATCCTTAGGAAATAGAAAGGATGTATATATGCTAAGGATGCTGCCTTTGTCCCTTTCAGAGTGATACAAGGTTACAGTGCATTGGGGAAGGTGGGAGGAGGCAAGGGCAGAAACTTTGGGGGTGCCGGATGGAATGAGAGGGCTCTCTCTTGTCTTTACCTGTAGAGAGAGTAAGTGATCCTCTGCTCAGAAACAATGTCTTTATTAGAAATGCCAGCTTCAAGGATAGACACTGCAGGAACATTTCCAAACTGGCAGAGAGGAATACCTTAACAGAGAGCTGACATTTGTTTGTCTCACTTAAGCATATGTGATCCCCCCCCCCCTTCTGTTGAGAGAAACAGGTTTTGAAAAGGGACAAGATGGTTTCATTGCCTGCTGAGCTGCAAAGCTGGGGAAAGACTTCCTTCAGAGAGGTTTCTTGCATAAGTTTTTCCTTCTGGACCATCAAGTTGGCAAACATGTTTTCAGAACTCTGAAAGATCAGGTCTGTTTCTAGACCAGAGCGGCTTTAAGAATCTGCTCCAAGTGACCCAATTTGTAATCTGGAAACAAGCTTACACTTTTCCTTTTCCTTTTTCTTTTTTAGTGGCTGAGGAGGAGTTGATTTAGGGAACACAGAGATGGAATTTAGTAATGAAAACAAAACAGGAAATGAAAGCAAGGGTTCTTTCAGCAGTCAAAATACTTTCCATTTAGAAAATGGATGTCTCCAATTTAACCACAATTAACAAGTAAAGTTAAAAAATCATTCAAGAATAGCCCCCAAACAAAGGTTGCAGGGAAACTGGGGTCAAAGACCAAAACTGTCTTATGTGAAAAGAAAGGAAAAAATGAATATACAGTGGAAGATCGCCTTGATATTCAGGGCAGCAGAATGAAGAGACTCCTCTCTCAAGTGTCACACAGGAACAGAGTTTGATTCTAATGTCCAGAAAAAAACAATACAGATGATCAACTTTGTAGCTCCACAAATAACTGGGGGAAAGGTGCCATCCAGTCAAGGACACTAATGGCAAAGAGATCTCCATGTTTGTGCTGGCAGGTCAAGTTGACCTTAAGAGCTGATAATATTTTACCATAGAACAAACTGATGCCAAGTGTTCATGCTGTGTGGGAAGAGGAATAGAGCACTGGGGGCGAAATCCCTATTTCCAATCTCCTAACTAATCCACGCTGAGAAACAGGGTTGTTTACAAGGAGTAGAAAAAATATTAAAATTGATGCAACAAGCATTTATGAAGCATGGATACAAAAACCAAAATGAGGCAGTCCTGCATGCAAAGAGTTGCATTCTGCTAAGTAAACAATGGGGAACAGATGGGTAAATACAAAAATATGTAAAAAACAAATATGTTCTAGCTAGAGAGCCAAGCCTGAAGTCAAGAGGAGCTCAGTTCCAGTCTGGTCTCAGGCACTTTCTAGCTGGACAAACCACTTAACCCCAACTGTCTGGCCTTTACCAGTCTTCTGCCTTAGAGATGATGCTTAATGTAGTTCTGAAGACAGAAGGTAAGGTTTGTTGGTTTGTCTTTTTTAAACAATAAATACAAAAAAAAAAGGAGTGACAGTTGAGAGCAACAGTTGGACCACTGAGAAAAGTCCTTTCCTAAGAAGTGGCACTAGAACCAAACCTTGAAGGAAGCTGTCTGTTCCAAGGGATAGGAGTGAGGAAGGAGAGGGCATTCCAGGCATGAGACAGACAGCTTCCAAAGTAATTAAATGGACAAGTGTTAACCACCATGCTGGCCTTCATCGATAAAGATAGCCTGACTGACTCTCCAACATTAAGGCAGGCATTTTGAATGGGGTTCCATTGTTTGCATCTTTGTGAACTCCTCTGCCCACACTTAAGAGTCCTTCTTAGAGCAAACAGCATGCCTTTACATGTTGGGCAGCCACCAATGTGGGGTAAATGTCAACAGAATGATGCTGGATTTACAGCTTGACTCTTGGTTTTGTTACTGCCACAAGCCTAGAGTCAGGAAAATCTGAGTTCCAATTGGCCTCAAGCCTTTCTTATCTGCTTGACCTTAGGCAAATCACTTCACCCCATTTGTTTCAGTTTCCTCATCTGCAAAATGATCCAGAGAAGGAAATGGCAAACCACTTCAGTGTCTTTGCCAGAGCAAACAGGGCCATGAAGAGTCAGACATAGATAAAACCACTCAACAACATCAACAAATCTACTTGTACAAGTCACTTTGCCTAACTGGGCCTCAGTTTCCTCAACTGTCAAATTGACAAGGGATGTGGTAGGTAAAGTGATATCTAAGATTCTGTCTGTCTCTAAACCTATGCTTCTATGAACTAGATTCAAGTATCAATAAGGGCTTTAGAAGAGAGATCAGATTCATGACCTTGGCTTCTTAGAATATTTTTTTACTCAACAGTGCAAACCAGTCACAGATATATCAGCATTTTCTTAGGAATTAATACAAAGTGCCTTTTAAAAATCATCTTCGCTCTTCTATGAAACATTAGGCACTAGCCCTTCATTTCTGCATGTCCAAACAACAGAGATGGTAAGGGAAATGGCGGATTACCAGCTGAATAAACTAGATCATAGGAATTAACAGTTAAGTGAGAATCTTGACAGATATACAAAGCTCAACCCCCTTATTTTACAAATGGAATCCATATGAAACCTGCATGCAAAGACCTCTTAGAGATAAGTGAGAGGAGGAGAATTCTTAAGGGAAATGGCAAAGCTACTTAGAGGATGGAAAGAACAGGCAATCCCATAAGGTCTTACCTTTTGGGGGGAATCCCAGCAAAATTATAATTCAGGCAGCTAGAGAGGCAGATTTAGGCTTGAGTGAGAAGTGACTTTGCCAGATAAATCACAAAAAATGGCCGAGTCTCAAATGTATAAGATTAAGCCACAATTTTCCTATCTTTCTGATTAATGTTAAGTCCTTTGGCTTCCATAACAGGAAATCCTTGAGGGAATTGACTTTCATTTTGACTTTTTTATCATCCCCTAGGGAGCCTGGCAAGTAGAAGGTGTTCAATAAATGCTTATAGATTGATTAATTAAATCCACCTACACATTTTAGCCTACAATTCCTCTTTGAAGATACCATTTCCCCCATATAGGATCCCAGATTTAGAATTGGGATTCTTTTTAAAAAACCCTTACCTTGTGTCTTAAAACCAATAATGTATATTTGTTCCAAGGCAGAAGAGCAGTGAGGGGTAGGCAATGGGGGTTGAATGACTTGCTCAGGGCCACACAGCTAGGAACCATAGGAAGTCACATTTGAACCCCAAGCTTTATGCCTCCAAGCTTGGCTCTCACTCTCAGAAGACACCTCACTGCCCACTACTGAAAGAATTCTTAGAAGTCATTGGGCTCCAAAAGAATCATTTGTCTCATCTTAAAGGAGAGGATACTGAACCTAGAGTGGACTTTCTCAGATACCTAGGTTTCTAGTGACAAAATCAGGATTTGAAACCAGATCTTTGAGTAGAGATCCAGAGTTCTTGAATTATGACTGATGTTCATTTTAACCTGACTTCACCAATATTTAAAAAACATTAAAGTGGGAGAATATTCCAGAGCCCACATATTGCTAAAAGATATTATTACTGGGCTACTCTTTACCACCCCCCATTTCCACCTCCTAAGGATCACCACGTGGGTCAATGAACAAGGTTTTAGAGCATTAATGAGAAAGAGGTCTGTAAATATTCTGGAGTGATTGCCTCCGTGGTTTCTGGCAGCTGATCAAATGGTGCCTGTGGGAGTTCCTAGGTCTATCTTCTGTGTATCAACATTGATATTCTTACCCAAGAGACTCAGAGCTGATGTAGAGTCAGGGAATGGTATTCCATAGGAAGAAGAAACTTATTAATTAAGTTTTCTGTTCTACTTTTTTTTTCTTATTGTAGCCCCTGTCTTCCTCTTATCCTATGTTTTCTTTCTTATTTAACCTCAGACTCCTGGTCAATTAACAAAAGAATAATGTTGTTTTCCTCTTGGGCAGAGGATACTCTATCTCTAGGGTATTAGATGAGTCAATGCCAAGTCCAGTTTAGGTTTCAAAATATGATTTTGCAAGGATCTAAAACCACGTCTGTCTCAGATAACCTTCCACCAAAAGTAATGGGGTCCTCTATGTACAAATTGCATTATATTGCTATGTTATGCTGCAAGAGCTGAGGGCAGCCAAAAGCATCCATTCATTGCTGCTTTGACCGGCAAAAGCAAATCAGATAAAAGAAAACAACCAAAAGCAAATCTGCCTGAGTTTTGCTTTCTGGTTATTTCTGCAAGAAATTAAAGTGGACTCTCATGGGCCATTAGAATATGCCCAGGCTCCTTCAGAAACGCATGAACCAGACTGAACCTCACAAAGGAGACAGAGTTGGGTAGGTAGATGGAAAAAAGAAAAGCTGCCTACTATTCTCAATCAACCAACAAATGATTACTATGTCCTCACCTGCTAGACTTGGAATCAGAAAGACTTGAATTCATATGTCACATCTGACAACTGGCTATGTTTAAAAAGGCAAGTCACTTAACATTTCTGAGCCTCAGTTTCTCTGGTCAAGTCAATAAACTTTTATTAAGTGCTGAGTATGTGCCAAGTGGGCAGCTAGCAGGCTCAGTGGATAGAGTACTGGGTCTGGGCCAGGGAGACATCTTTCTGAATTTAAATCTGGCCTCAGACATTTACTAGTTATAGGACTCTGGACAAATCATTTAACCTTGTTTGTCTCTGTTTCCTTATCTGTAAAATGAACTGGAGAAGGAAATGACAAACTTCTTCAGTATCTTTGCTAAGATAATCTCAAGTGGAGTCATGAAGAACTGGACACATGACAAAATTTCCACACAAGTTTTCCTAAGTTTCCCTCCTTCCCTTTCCTTCACCCTCCCAGTGCTCATAGGCAATTCAATATGGGTTACATATATATTATCATGCAAAACACATCTCTATATTGTTCAATGTTTTAGTTAGTAATCTTATAAAACCAAACCCCCCAAACATAAATCCAAATAAAGAACTGAAAAATCATATGCTTCAATCTGCATTTTGACTCCAACAGTTCTTTCTCTGGCCGTGGAGAGCATTCTTTGTCACAAGTCCTTCAGAACTGTCCTGGATCATTGTATTGCTGAGAGTAGCTAAGTCTTTCACAGTGAATCATTCCACAATAATGCTGTTACTGTGTACAACATTCTCCGGTTCCCTTATTTCACTCTGCATCATTCCATGATGGTCTTTCCACCTAAAAGAGCTTACATTCTAATGGTGTACATCAGTGCATAAAATGAAGGTGAAAAGTCTATGGGGAAGTAAGGGTGGGGAGTCCCTCTACCACATGGTAAAAGAAAGTCCAGAGAGTCAAGAATGGGGCTGAAAGAGGAAAGAAGACATGGATGGTCTGGGCAATGTCATTAAAATGGAGATTTTAAGAGGAACCAGCCTATGAGAGGAAGGGAACTTATACTGGGAATTTTTAGTATAAATGGCATCTATTTGTCCTAGACATATTTCTACAAGGTTTCAACCTATTTATCATGTGCCCTGAAAACATTGATCCATCTTTTCCTCCTTTTTGACCAAGATGTATTGTTCATCTTTTTAATGGCTGCCTTAGGGTAATGGGTCCTATGTTTCATTAATATCACAGGAGATGGATTGCTTACATGTTTTCTGAAATTATGTCATCCATTCCAGGAACATATATTAGCTAGTGTTGCAAAGGTATCAATAACTCTAACCAAATTCTTCCCATTGAGCATTAATTTCAGGATGCCAGCTTCTTGACATGCCCATCTATAGCTTCTTTGATGCTATTGTCCCTTTCTCATCTTGACTGGGAATAGGATAATGATTATGATGATGGATGATTTCATTGTTTTTCAGTCATTTTTCAGTTGTGTCTAACTCTGTGACCCCATCTGGGGTTTTCTTAGCAAAGATCCTGGAGTGGTTTGCCATTTCCTTCTCCAGCTCATTTTACATATGAGGAAACTGAGGCAAACAGGGTTAATTACTTATCCAGGCTCACAAAGCTGGTAGGTATCCAAAGTCAGATTCGAACTAAGCAAGATGAGTCTTCCTGACTCCAAGAGCAGTGTTCTATTCCTTGTGCCACCTAGCAGCCAGATGAATAATTAGAAGATTTAATATAGTAGCTTAGTGGATAGACTCAGAATTAAGAGGATCTGGATTCAGATCTTGAGTCTTCTAATACATACTGTGTGGTCTAGTCACTTAAACCCCTCTCAGTGTCCAAGAACCATTCTCTAAAACTCAAGTTTACTGCTAAATTGCTGATCTATGTTGGTAGTTGGAATTTCCTCACCCAGGAATTCTCTACCTCTCTAAAAACACAAGTCTAGACACAAAAGAAAAATGTTGTTTTTCTTAGTATTGTTGGGAAGAAGACAGGTTTTTGTCAGGAGGAGCTGGATGTCTTCAGAAGCTCAGAGAAGCTGGTGCCCAAGGCTGTGGGGATGGTCTCCTGTGGATGGATTTTTCCCAGCTCCTGCTGCCTCCTGTGCTGCTACAAATTCTGGCTGCACTGTCTCCCAGCTAGACGTGGGGGAGGATTCTGAAACTGTGCCTAGTAGTCCAGTGGAACAGGAAGGGAGACACAGACAAAATGCAAATACCTGCAGTTCTTTGATCACTGTGGAGCAGTTTCTAAGGCTTCAAATCCTCTTCACTATGATTTTGATAGATCCTGGGGAAGAGGGCTGTCTGCCATGTGATTTTTACTATAAATACATTTTCTATCTCCTCATCTCATAGGTGTTCCTAGTCAGCCCAGAAAATGCTTTTGCCATGTGTTTTAAAAAACATGCTCTCAGACCAAAAGATATAACATGTATGTGCTTTGCAAATATTAAAGCGCTATATAAATTCTAGTAATCATTTCTTTTTTAGTAATGGCAGGGAGAGGTAGAGAATTCTTCTTTTGTCCCATTTTTTTCTATATTTGTGCCTGGCATAGTTCCTTCCCTTCCCCTCTAAACTTTCAATAACTCCCTACTGCCTCCAGCATGATGTATGAACTCTATGATCCAGACTTCAAGGACCCTTGATGAAGTTTTCCCTTTTCCCATTCTCACTCCCAGTGAGATATATTTCCCACTACTTTCCAGAACAAACCTTGGTCTAACCAGCATATTTCTCTGCTCTCATTGGTCATGCTACTTCCCACCTCCCTATAGATCTTTGCTCACAATATGCTCGTGACACCTCCTCACAATGTCCTCCCCTGATTTCTCTGACTTTCCAAATACTTTCCACCCTTCAGAAGTTCCACCTCCCCCATAGTGAACTCCCTGACTTTTCTGGAACAGTGATCTCTCCCTCTTTCAGTTCCTGTGAAAGGAAATGACATTTAGATATGCTTCAAAATGTGCAAAGGGCTTCGCAAGGATTAGGTCATTTGAGTTTAATTGAATTAAACAAGTATTTATTAAGCATCTATTATTATGAGACACTGTACAATGTGCTAGGGATAAAAGGGCAAAAAAGAAAAAATGCATCTGACGTCAAGGGCCTCTCACTATCCCTGGAGACATTAATGTATACATGTAGCTACTTTGTGGGGTTTTTTTTTATTTTTAAAGAAAAAAAATGTTCTTACCTCCTTTATATCCATAGCCAAGAGAGATAGACAGACAGACAGAGAAAGACAGAGAGACAGAAAGACAGAGGGACAGAGATAGAGAGGAGGGAAAGGGAGAGACAGAACAAGTGCCTCTTCAGTCACTTTGGTAGGGAAAAGAGTGCCAACAATAAGGAGGATCAGGAGAGGATTTGGGGGGAGAGGTAGGACTTGAGTTCAGCTTTGAAGGGGGCAAGGGATTCAAAGGGACCAAGATAAAGAGGAAGAGCATTCCTGTCACGGAGGACAGAAGGGTAAAGAGGAATATAATGTACAGAGAACAGCAAGTAGATTGATGTGCTGTGAAGGTCGGGCATATGACTGAGCATCATGGAACTAGGTGGAAAGATAGGCTGAAACCAGATCACGAAGGGTATTAAATACCTAGCAGATGAGCTTGGGATGTGTCCACTGAAGAGTTTGAGTGAATCCTATGCACTAGGAATATCATTTCCTGGATAAGGATTCGCACATAAGTAACTGTGGAAAATGCACTGTAGAGGAAGACACTGAAGGAAAGGTGACTGAGTAACAGGTGATTGCAATAAACCCAATGAGAGAAGAAAAGCATTGGACCAAGAGCGGTGGCTACATGAGTGGAGAAAAGGAGATGAATATGAGAGTGCTATAGAGATGGAAGTGTCAAGGCTTGAGAAATGATCACACATGGGGTAGAAGGCAGTGAGGGAAAGTGAGGATCCTGTTCAGCTATGACTGAGGTTGCCAAATGTGAATGAGTAGGAAGATTAGTGGTGCCTTTAACAGAAATAGGAAAGTTAAAAGGAGGGGGTAGATTTAGGGTTAAAGACAAATGATTTCCATTCTGTACCTGCTGAGTTTGAGATGCTTTAGGATATCTGGATAGTGATGTCCAGAAGTTCATAGAGACCTGGAGGTCAGGAGAAAGAGAGAGGGAGAGATAGAGACAGAGACAGGGAAGAAAGAAGGGATAGAGAGGGGGGAGGAGAGGGAAGAGGGAAGGAAGGAGAGAGGGAGAGAGACAGACAGACACAGAGACAGAGAGAGAGATACAGGGAGAGAGAGAAAGGAAGAGAAAGAGGGAGAGGGAAAGAGAGAAGAAATGTAGATCTGTGAGCTCTCTGCATAGAGAGATGATAATTGGTCCCATGGAAATTGATGAAATCACACAGAGAGTGTATAGAAAGGACAGTGCCTTGAAGGATACTCATATATAGGAGGTTGTTGGATGACTTGAGTGGTACAACCTGAAACCAGACTGCATCTATTTACTCTGTGAGGGAGATACTGCTGGTATTATCACCCCTGAATAGAGTTGAGGAAACTGAGGCTCAGAGATCTTTCTGTTTTACTTCCCCTATAGTTCCCAATATATACTCAATAAAATCTAACATCAGAATGAGTGGTGCTCTCAGTGTCATTGGCTCTGTACTCTTTGATAGCTGTTTCTTGAAGTCTAAAAGTTAGTACCATTATTTTGTCAAGGGGCACTGTGGTTCAATTTTAGTCATTTTCTTTCCCTTGAATTACTGTGTTGTAGGTTGTAGTGCTTCTAGAACAGAGTTAGTCCCAAGAAGGGTTGAAAAGTATTGTAGTATAATGATGAATCATCTGGAGCCTGGCCTATTTATTAAGGTGTCATTTCTGTAACATCTCCTAGTGATAATGATGTAATTCTGACAAAGCTGGAAAACAGAAGAAAGTATAAATCTACTCCAGTGCTACTATAAAGTAATTTAATATAGCTACCACTGAGCAAAGTTATGATTATTTGTACATGAAATGACTAGCAAATATAACAGAGGAGCCAGAATAACCACACATGTATTGTTCATGATGAAAGACCTCTGAGGAAGTGGGAGTAGCCTATAAATATTTGTACTGTAAAAACAAACCATACCAATTAAAATTTAAGTCTGTGGATAGGAATAAATATCATAATAAGCTTTCTCACGATCTCAGTTTCACCTTGGACACAGATGTATCATGAACCTGAAAACATATTTGGAAGAATTCAAGCAGGGATCAGCAGATATTGTTGTTGTTGTTGTTTTAGAATCTTTACTATCCACTTTAAAATCAATACTATGTATTGGCTTTAAAAGGCTTAAGTAACTCATCCAAGATCAAACAGCTAGGAAGTGTCAGAGGCAAGATTTGAACACAGAACCCCCTGTCTTAAGGCCTGAATCTCAATCCACTGAGCAATCTAGGTTTCCCCAGATGTTGTTTGTAAAAATGTCTCATTCACAAAAGGAGTTAATAACCAGATGAAGGCATTGCTATTCATATTTCAGAATGGTATCATCTATTTCAGCATAGTTTTTCAAATGGCATCCTAGGATCACTTTCTTTGTGGGGAGATACTTCTCTTTTTTTAACCCTATCCTTTATTTTTTACACTTTAATGTTTTATTTTATTTTTTAATTTGGTCAATTTCAAAGATTATTCCTCGGTTACAAAAATCATATTCTATTCACCCCTCCACTCCCCCCACCCTTCCCATAGCCGACGGGCAATTCGACTGGGTATTACTTGTGTCCTTGATCAGAACCTATTTCCATGCTGTTGATGTTTACACTAGGATATTCATTTAGAGTCTACATCCCCAACCATATCCCCTCAACCCCTATAGTCAAACAATTGTTTTTCTTCTGTGTTTTTACTCCCACAGTTTTTCCTCTGGATGTGGGTAGTGCTCTTTCTCATAGATTCCTCCAGGTTGTTCATGATCACTGCATTGCCAGAAATGGAGTTCATTACATTTGATTGTACCACAGTGTATCAGTTTCTGTGTACAATGTTTTCCTGGTTCTGCTCCTTTCACTCTGCATCACTTCCTGGAGGTTGTTCCAGTCTCCATGGAATTCCTCCACTTTATTATTCCTTTGAGCACAATAGTATTCCATCACCAACATAGACCACAATTTATTCAGCCATTTCCCAATTGAAGGGCATCCCCTCGTTTTCCAATGTTTTGCCACCACAAAGAGCTCAGCTATGAATATTCTTGTATGTCTTTTTCCTTATTATCTCTTTGGGGTACAAACCCAGCCGTGCTATGGCTGGATCAAAGGGCAGGCAGTCTTTTAGCACCCTTTGGGCATACTTCCAAATTGCCCTCCAGAATGGTTGGAACAATTCACAACTCCACCAGCAATGCATTAATGTCCCAACTGCCACATCCCCTCCAGCATTCAATACTTTCTGTTGCTGTCATGTTAGCCAATCTGCTAGGTGTGAGGTGATACCTCAGAGTTGTTTTGATTTGCATTTCTCTGATTATAAGAGATTTAGAACACTTTTTCATGTGCTTATTAATAGTTTTGATTTCTTTAACTGAAAATTGCCTTTTCATGTCCCTTGCCCATTTATCAATTGGAGAATGGCTTGATTTTTTATACAATTGGTTTAGTTCTTTATAAATCTGAGTAATTAGACCTTTGTCAGAGGTTTTTGTTATGAAGATTGTTCCCCAATTTGTTGCTTCCCTTCTAATTTTGGATGCATTAGTTTTATTTGTACAAAAACTTTTTAATTTGATGTAATCAAAATTACTTATTTTGTATTTTGCAACTTTTTCTAAGTCTTACTTGGTTTTAAAATCTTTCCTTTACCAAAGGTCTGACATGTATACTATTGTGCATTCACATAATTTACTTATAGTTTCCTTCTTTATGTTCAAGTGATTCACCCATTCTGAGTTTATCTTGGTGTAGGGTAATCCTATCCTTCTATCTTAGAACCACTATTAAGTATTGGTTCAAAGGCAAAAGAACAGTAAGCGGTAGGCAATTGGGATATCCAAGACCTCCTATCACAAGAAGTATCTGAGGAAAACCAGGTCCTCTTGACTCCAGGTTCAGCATTCCATCTACTGCACCATCCAGCTGCCTCATACAAAGAACCATATGATGCTGCCTCATGAAACATCAAGGTGGCTGGTATTTGGTCCCACCCATGGTGTACCTGCCTCAAAAAACAGAACAGGGGCAATTATGTGGCTTGATGGATAGAGAGCCAGGCCAGGAGTCAGGAAATTCTGGGTTCTCTGACCTCAGAGACTTCCTAGCTGTGCGATCTTGGATAAGACATAAACCTAATTGCCTAGACCATATCATTCTTCTGCCTTGGAACCAATTCTTAATATCTGTTCTAAGACAGGGGTTAAGGGCTTAAAAATACAGAACAAGAGATACCAAGGGAAGCAAATGTAAAAAGGAAAATAGTATATCTGCTAAGTATAACCACATAAGTGAAAATAACAATAAAAAATTAAAGATTGGGTAATACTAATGACCAGTCTTGGCTCTAGAGAAGAGTTGAGAAAGTTTTTTACCATACACATAAATATGCATACACACATATATACACATGCATCTTCTTTCCCTGAAAGGACAAGGAACATGGAGAGCATACATGGCAGATGTGCACTGTGTTTGGAGTATTGGCTTCTCTTGTTCATGCCAGGCATATAGTAGGAATTTAATAAATGTGCATTCTCTTCCTTTCCTTCAAAGGATTTAGAAGTAAATGAGAAAGGGGCAGCTAGGTGACTCAGTGGACTGAGAGCCAGACCTAGAGTTGGGAGATCCTGATATCAAATCTGGTCTCAGATATTTCCCAGCTGTGTGATCCTGGTCAAGTCACTTAATGACCGTTGCCTAGCCCTTGCCACTCTTCTGCCTTGAAACCAATATACACTATTGATTCTAAGATAGGAGGAAAGGGTTTTTAAAAAAAAAGAAATGACAGAGGCCTTAAAGATTTTTTAGTTTGGTCCATTTATTTTAGAGATGAATCTTTCTGTTTACCACAACATCTTATAGACCATGTTGTCGTACTTCCACTGAAAGTATTCTTGTTAGAAGGTCCCCAGCCTCCCCTAAAGGCGAATAATTGCCTTACACATAACTTACCTATTACTTTAAGTTAATGGTTGTATAGTTAATTGCATGGAATCTGATATTGGCTTAGGCTTTGAAGTAAATACAGAGGAAGTGGTAAGAAGAGAAACTGCTTGAAAAGTTCAGGTCTTCCAAAGCTGTCAATATAAGTTCTCTTTCAATAAAAGATGTCTTTTTATGGGTAAATATTGTTGCTCCAGAAGACAGACTTCACATATCTTGGCTATAATACATGGAGCACATCTGGAAATCATTTATATGAAAATATTGGCTAGGAATGATGTCTGGTGGTCTAGAATTGATCCTAATTTTCAAATTATGTAAAGTGGTATGGCACATACCAGACCCATAAGTATACCCCAGCAAAGGCACCTACATACTTTTCCATGGGAAGTAAATTAGAAGCTTTGATCTTCAAGAATCCATATCAAGCCTGTGAAATCATTTCAAGGGAAGAATTTCTGATTCAAGAAGACTCTCCTTCATAATTTTATTCCATCTTTGTTGTTTGCTACCTGTGTGATATTGAACCAATCACTTAAATTTCCTAGGTCTTAATGTCCTTATCTATAAAATGAGGGGGTTATATAAGGTCATCATCTCTGAGGTCCTTTCTATCTCTAGATCTCTAATGATATAATCCTAAATTGACTTGAAGGAATCCTAGTTTCATCACAACTCTATTCTACAACTAGCACAGATCTCTATCATTATTTACAAGATCATCTTTTCTGAAAGGTAGAGAGAGGGAACAATGGATAAAGCACTTCACCTGAAATCAAGAAGATTAATCTTTCTGAGATCAAATCTGGCTTCAGACACTTGCTTTGTGTGACCTTGGGCAAATCACTTAACTGTTTGTCTCAGATTCCTTATCTATAAAATGAGCTAGAGAAGGAAATATTAAAACATTCCAGTATCCTTGCCAAGAAAACCTCAAATGGAGTCATGAAGATGAGGCCATAACTGAAATGTCTGAATACATTTTCTGAAAGAGAGTATGCATTCACTTTATTTGAATTAAAGTCTTTGTGGAAGATGGTGGAAACCACTCTGACCATCCTTAGAAACAAATCTTTAAAAAATATCTCAAAATGACAGGAGTAAAAAATCAATAGCAAAAAGGAGTGAGGAGACTTTCCTGCTGAACACAACTTTAAAGGTAGGCAGAGAGGATTTATTTTCATGGAATTTTCATGGGATAAAGAGGAACTGAAAGTAAAACTGCACAAAGAGGAATACTGGCCAACTACCCTCCTGCCCCACTTACTGCACTAGGTTCTGAGGCTGAGCATAGACTAACTTCGGGATCCTGAGACCCTGCCTACACCACCAACATATTACTCTGGACCCCAGACTCAGCCCTTGAAATCACAGGCTCTGGCATCAGCTTACAATGAGGCCCAGAAGTCCATAATGACTGGTTCTTTCAAGTTTGTACTGTGTTACAGCACCTAAACCAGAGGAAAATAGCTTGGAGTGCTGGTATTTGCAAGCCATCAGCAAAGGAGACAGAATCATCAAGCTTTCAAAACTCCCAGTCCACAGGTAAAAAAAGGCTGGGAAAATGAGCAAACAGCAAAAGAAACAACTAACCCTATAAAATGTCTATGGGGACAAATAGAAAAGCACAGAATTAACAGGGGATGATGAGATCCAAGCAACCACGTGTAAAACTTCAAAGAAAAATATGGGAAATTATCTCAAATCAATTAAAAAATTCAATAAGATAGAGGGAAAATTGGAAAAAAGAAATGAAAATAATACAAAAAGAAAATAAAAGCTTAAAAAGCAAAATTGGTCAACTGGAAAAAGAAGCACAAAAATCCAAAGAAGAGTTTCTTAAAAAACAGAATTGACCCATTGCAAAAAAAAGGAAAAAAATCCAGTGAAGAAAAGAGTTCCATGAAAAGTAGAATGGACCAAATGGAAAAGGAGAATCAACAAGTCATGGAAGAAATTCGGTCTTTTATAAATTAGAATTGGACAAATAGAAGTAAATGACTTAATGAGACATAAAGAAGCAATAAAATGAAATCAAAAGAATTGAAAATATAGAAGAAAATATTAAATGTCTCATGAAAAAATACCTAACCTAGAAAATAGATCCAGGAGATATAATCTAAGAATTATTGGACTACCTGAAAGTCATGATTTTAAAAATCCTAGACATTATATTAAAGAAATTATCAAAAAAGACTTCCCTGATATTCTTGAACAAGAGAATAAAATAGACATTGAAAGAATCCACAGATCACCTCTCACAATAAATCCCCAAATGATAACTCCCCAAAATGTTATAGCCAAATTCAAGAGCTCCCAGGTCATGAAGAAAATACTTCTAGAAAGAAACATTTAAAATATCATGGAACCCCAGTCAGGATTACATAGAATCTGGCAGCTTCCACATTGAAGAACCAAGAGACTTAGAATATGATATTCCAGAAGGCAAGGGAACCAAGTTTACAAACAAGAATCACCTATTTATCAAAATTGACTATATTCTTTCAGGAAAATATATGGTAATTCAATAAAATAGAAGAATTTCAAGAGTTCTTGAAGAAAAGACCAGACATAAACAGAAAATTTGATGTTCAAATACAAAATTCAAAAGAAGCATAAAAATGTAAATAAGAAAAAGAAAAAATGTAAGGGCTTCAATAGTCAAATTGTTTATATTCTTATATTAAAGATGATATCTAACTCTTAAAAATTATCCTCATCATAGTAATTAGAAGAACTATATATAAACAGAAGATATGGTAGTAAGCTGTTTAGGATGATATGTAAAAAAAAAATCTAGTTGTGAAAAAGTGAATTACACTAAGAGAAAAGGGAAGAGAGAAATAAAGGAATTTGTGGATAGGAACTTTACCCAAACTGGTACCATCCCATTTTATCAACCTCAAACAAATTATGGCATGGACTGCTGAGAAGACTCTGAAGAAGACATTGATTGAAAATAAGAGGTTTCTTTCTCTTTATTTAACATGCTGTTCTATTTTATAAATATGATCCAGTTCTGCTAGACAATGGACAGTTCTAACTGGGCAATGTCTTAAGATTTCTCTCAATCATCTATATCCATATGTATGTGAACTTTTATATGATAAACTGCAATGCAATCTGAAGGCTACACTGTCTACTCACTTTTCATTTATTTTTTACTCTATGGTTAGTTTTTTCTAAGATCTATTGATTTGTTCTAAGAAAAGATCCTACTGCTACAATCATTCTCATATGACCTGGGTGATACAAGGTACTGAATGTAGATGGGTACACATAATCTTCTCACATCTACGTTAGCATTTCTCTTACAGTGAGTTAATAGCAGTAGAATCAACTGAAACTTCTTCCACAATGTGTTATTGTCATTGGTGTTGTTAATAATCTAGCTACAGTCTAAAGACTCACCAGCACCACAGAGTAAAAAGAAATAAAATTAAACCAGTGATGGTGAACCTATGGCATGGGTGCCAAAGATGGCATGCAGAGCACTCTCTGTGGGCATATAGCTGACTTCCTCACCGCCCATAGAGTTAATTACTAGAAAGACAGAGACCTTAGATGGAACTGCTCTCCTTCCCCTTTCCACCATGCTGATGTTTCACATCCCTCACTCCTCTGCCCAGCAGCCAATGGGAGCTCACAGGGGGTAAGGTGGGTGGCTCACAGGTGACAGAGCTGGAGGGGAGCAGAGTGCTTGGGCCACTCCCCTCCCCCTTTTTATACTAACTGAGGACATTCCTCACTTCACTAGCCCCTCCTCCCAGAAACCCAATGGGAGAGCTTTTTCCCTTCCCTCTGTGGGGTAAGATGGGTGGGGGCAATGGTAGGTGTTCACTGGGAATGAGGCTGTGAGCACTGCCCTTGGTCTGGGGAGTGGGGGTAGGAGTGGGTACCAGCTCCCTGTCTCTAAAAAATTTGCCAACACTGGAGCAGACTCTTTGAAGTCAGTAACTTTTTCATTTTTATCTCCAAAAATCTAACATCTGTTTAGTATAGTGTGTTTATTATTATTATATTATATTATATTATATTATATTATATTATATTATATTATATATGCAGAAAGTACATAATGAGTGCTTGTTGAATTGAAGAAAACTTCTCTCATCAATGTAGCTGATGAAGTGGAGATGTTGATTTTCACACCTATTTGTCAAAGACAGAATTGGTGCCATAAAAGTAAATTCCATGACAGGTTAAAAGGTTGTGTTAAGTAAGAGAGACAGTAGGGTATTATGTTTATATGCCAGAAATCATGGTTGCACAATATTGTTTGAACATATGAGAATGTTTGGGTTTTTTTTAAACTTCTGAATTTCTATAGTCACATGCCACTGTGATTTCTAGGATGGAATAGCCCAGGGCCATTTTGAATCAATATTGTACTCTCTTTTTCAAAGCTTGTATACTCCTTGCCTTTTCATTGCCACTACACACAAGTAACTTCCTATATTGTGATATAGGGCCACTTTTGCAGTAAGAAAGACCTAAGTTTAAGTCCTGCCTTTCACACTTGGTTCCCCAGGCATCTCTAAAATGATAACTTACAGATCAATTGTCAGTATGCATCCATGGAGGGAGTTCACACATTGGAAGTTACCTATTCCAAGAGATGACTTTGATAACATATGTAATTTTTTTTTTTCTAAACCCTTATCTTCAATTTTAGAATCAATACTAAGTATTGGTTCCAAGGCAGAAGAAAATAAGGGCTAAGCAATGGATATTAAGTGACTTGCCTAGGGTTACACAGCTAGGAAGTGTCTGAAGCCAGATTTGAAACTAGATCCTCCCATCTCCAGACCTAGCTATCTACTGAGCCACCTACCTGTCCAGAGTACTTTGTATCAAAACCATTCTTCCTTTCTCCACTCAGACTATTAAAAACAAAGACCTCTTGAGGGACATATCTTACACACATATACCGCCTTCTCCCACCCACACAAATTGCTCAATTATTTGTTATTTCTCACTTTTCAGACATATATGACAATGATACGCCTGTGTGGGCTAAAAACATCACTGCCATCTCTAGACCCACAGATGTGCGATGGCTTCATTTTCTTTTTTTTTAATAATATTTTATTTTATCATTTCCAAGCATTATTCATTAAAGACAAAGATCATTTTCTTTTCCTCCCCCCCACCCCCTATACCCGATGCGTGATTCCACTGGGTGTCACATGTGTTCTTGATTCGAACCCATTTCCATGTTGTTAATATTTGCATTAGAGTTTCGTTTAGAGTCTCTCCTCTGTCATGTCCCCTCAACCGCTGTAGTCAGGCAGTTGCTTTTCCTCGGTGTTTCTACTCCCACAGTTTGTCCTCTGCTTATGAATAGTGTTTTTTCTCCTAGATCCCTGCAGATTGTTCAGGGACATTACACTGCCAATAATGGAGAAGTCCATTATGTTCGATTATACCACAGTGTGTTTGTCTCTGGGTACAATGTTCTCCTGGTTCTGCTCCTCTCACTCTGCATCACTTCCTGGAGGTTGTTCCAGTCTCCATGGAATTCCTCCACTTTATTATTCCTTTGAGCACAATAGTATTCCATCACCAACATATACCACAATTTGATCAGCCATTCCCCAATTGATGGGCATCCCCTCGTTTTCCAGTTTTTGGCCACCACAAAGAGTGCAGCTATGAATATTTTTGTACAAGTCTTTTTGTCCATTATCTCTTTGGGGTACAGACCCAGCAGTGCTATAGCTGGATCAAAGGGTAGACATTCTTTTGTCGCCCTTTGGTCATAGTTCCAAATTGCCCTCCAGAATGGTTGGATCAGTTCACAACTCCACCAGCGAGGAATTAATGTCCCTACTTTGCCACATCCCCTTCAGCATTCATTACTTTCCTTTGCTATCATGCTAGCCAGTCTGCTTGGTGTGAGGTGATACCTCAGAGTTGTTTTGATATGCATCTCTCTGATTATAAGTGATTTAGAACACTTCTTCATGTGCTTATTAATAGTTTTGATTTCTTTATCTGAGAACTGCCTATCCATGTCCCTTGCCCATTCATCAATTGGAGAATGGCTTGATTTTTTGTACAATCTTTATAAATTTGAGTAATTAAATCTTTGTCAGAGGTTTCTATGAAGATTTTTTCCCAATTTGTTGTTTCCCTTCTGATTTTAGTTACATTGGTTTTGTTTGTACAAAATCTTTTTAATTTGATGTAGTCAAATTATTTATTTTACATTTTGTGATTCTTTCTATGTCTTGCTTGGTTTTTAAAGTCTTTCCCCTCCCAAAGGTCTGACATGTATACTATTCTGTGTTCACCCAATTTACTTATGGTTTCCTTCTTTGTGTTTAAGTCATTCACCCATGTTGAATTTATCTTGGTGTAGGGTGTGAGGTGTTGATCTATTCCTAATCTCTCCCATACTGTCTTCCAATTTTCCCAGCAGTTTTTATCGAATAGTGGATTTTTGTCCCAAAAGCTGGGATCTTTGGGTTTATCATATACTGCCTTGCTGAGGTCGCTTTCCCCCAGTCTATTCCACTGATCTTCCTTTCTGTTTCTTAGCCAGTACCAAATTGTTTTGATGACTGCTGCTTTGTAATATAGTTTAAGGTCTGGGACTGCAAGCGCCCCATCATATGTGGTTTTTTTTTCATTATTTCCCTGGATATCCTTGATCTTTTGTTATTCCAAATGAATTTTGTTATGGTTTTTTCTAAATCAGTAAAGAAATATTTTGGGAGTTCAGTGGGTATGGCATTAATAGATAAATAAGTTTGGGTAGGATGGTCATTTTTATTATATTGGCTCATCCTATCCATGAGCAGTTAATGTTTTTCCAATTGTTCAAGTCTAGTTTTAGTTGTGTGGAGAGTATTTTGTACTTGTGTTCATATAGTTCCTGTGTTTGTCTCGGGAGATAGATTCCTAGGTATTTTATTTTGTCTAAGGTGATTTTGAATGGGATTTCTCTTTCTAGTTTTTGCTGCTGAGCTGTGTTGGAGATATATACAAATGCTGATGACTTATGCAGGTTTATTTTGTATCCTGCAACTTTGCTAAAGTTGTTGATTATTTCGATTAGCTTTTTGGCTGAATCTCTAGGATTCTTTAAGTAGACCATGTCATCTGCAAAGAGTGATAACTTGGTCTCCTCCTTGCCTATTTTGATGCCTTCAATTTCTTTTTCTTCTCTAATTACTACTGCTAATGTTTCTAGTACAATGTCAAATAGTAGAGGTGATAATGGGCATCCTTGTTTCACTCCTGATCTTCTTATTGGGAATGCATCTAGTTTATCCCCATTGCAGATGATATTAGCTGATGGTTTTAGACATATACTGTTTATTATTTTTAGGAAAGACCCTTCTATTCCTATGCTTTCTGGTGTTTTTAATAGGAATGGGTGTTGTATTTTATCAAAGGCTTTTTCTGTGTCTATTGAGATAATCATGTGATTCTTGTTGGTTTGTTTGTTGATGTGGTCAATTATGTGGATGGTTTTCCTAATATTGAACCAGCCCTGCATCCCTGGTATAAATCCTACTTGATCATGATGGATGACCCTTCTGATCACTTGCTGGAGTCCTTTTGCTAGTATCCTATTTAAGATTTTTGCATCTATATTCATTAGGGAGATTGGTCTATAGTTTTCTTTCTCTGTTTTTGACCTGCCTGGTTTTGGAATCAGTACCATGTTTGTGTCATAAAAGGAGTTTGGTATAACTCCCTCTTTGCTTATTATGTCAAATAGTTTGTATAGTATTGGGATTAGCTGTTCTCTGAATGTTTGATAGAATTCACTGGTGAATCCATCAAGCCCTGGGGATTTTTTCTTAGGAAGTTCTTTGATGGCTTGTTGGATTTCATTTTCTGATATGGGATTATTTAAGAATTCTCTTTCCTCTTCTGTTAATCTAGGCAGTTTGTATTTTTGTATATATTCATCCATATCACCTAAGTTGGTGTATTTATTGCCATATAATTGGGCAAAGTAATTTCTAATGATTGCCTTAATTTCCTCTTCATTGGAGGTGCTGTCCCCCTTTTCATCTTTGATGCTGTTAATTTGCTTTTCTTCTTTCCTTTTTAAAATTAGATTGACCAGTACTTTGTCTATTTTGTTTGTTTTTTCAAAGTACCAGCTTCTTGTCTTATTTATTAAATCAATAGTTCTATCACTTTCGATTTTATTAATTTCTCCCTTAATTTTTAGGATTTCTAGTTTGATTTTCTGCTGGGGTTTTTAATTTGATCGCTTTCAAGTTTTTTTTATTTGCATTTCCAATTGATTGATCTCTGCTCTCCCTAGTTTGTTGATATATGCACTCAGGGATACGAATTTACCTCTGATTACCACTTTGGCTGCATCCCAAAAGGTTTGAAAGGATGTCTCGCTATTGTCATTTTCTTTGATAAAATTATTAATTGTTTCTATGATTTCTTCTCTAACTAAACGTTTTTGGAGTATCATATTGTTTAATTTCCAATTAGTTTTTGATTTGGTTTTCCATGTACCTTTACTGATCATTATTTGTATTGCCTTGTGATCTGAGGAGGCTGCATTTATTATTTCTGCTTTTCTGCATTTGTGTGCTATGTTTCTGTGACCTAATATATGGTCAATTTTTGTGAATGTGCCATGTGGTGCTGAGAAAAAGGTGTATTCCTTTTTATCCCTATTTATTTTTCTCCATATATCTATTAATTCTAATTTTTCTAAGATTTCATTCACTTCTTTCACCTCTTATTTATTTTTTGGTTTGATTTATCAAAATTTGATAATGGTTGGTTTAAGTCTCCCACTAATATGGTTTTACTGCCTATTTCTCCCTTCAATTCTCCTAGTTTCTCCATTAGAAATTTGGGTGCTATATTATTTGGTGCATACATGTTGATTAGTGATATTTCCTCATTATCTAAAGTCCCTTTTAACAAAATATAATTACCTTCCCTATCCCTTTTGATCAGGTCTGTTTTTGCTTTGGCTTTATCAGATATCATGATTACCACTCCTGCCTTCTTTCTATCAGTTGAGGCCCAGAAGGTCTTACTCCATCCTTTAATTCTGACCTTGTGGGTGTCAACCCGCCTCATGTGTGTTTCTTGAAGACAACATATGGTAGGGTTTTGGATTCTAATCCATTCTGCTATTCGTCTACGTTTTATGGGTGAGTTAATCCCATTCACGTTCAAAGTTATGACTGTCATTTGTGGACTCCCTGGCATTTTGATATCCTTCCCTAGTTCTAGCCTTTTCTTCTTTGGCTCTACCTTTTAGTCCAGTGATTTACTTTAAATTGGTCCCCCTTGTCCCCTCCCTTGATATGTTTCCCTTTTTAGTCCCTCCCTTTTTGTTCCCTCCCCTTCCCCATCTCTCTTTCTCTCCCCTTTTGTTTTCCCTCTCCCCCTCCCCGCCTTGGTTTTCCCTTCTCCCTACCCTTGTTGGGTAAGATAGAATTCAAGATCCCAATGGATCTGGATGTTTTTCCCTCTCAGAGTTGATTTCCCTGAGAGTAAGGTTTAAGTAAAAATTCTCTTCCTCTCCTTCTTATAGGAGTTTTCTTCCCCTCCCCTTCCCGTGTGAATCTTTGTGTGAGAAAGATTATTCTATTTGGTCTTTCTTTTCCCCCTATTTACACATTACATTTCCCCCACCTGTTAGTATACATAGATTGATATAAATGTAGTCCTTATAGAAGAGAGTTTGAGTAAAAGAAAAAGATAACACTTTTTCCTTTTCCCTTTCCTTCATATTTACCTTTTCAGGTATTCCATGCTCTTTGATTTTCGATATCGAACTTTCCACAGAGCTCTGGTCTTTTCATTGCAAAAAGTTGGAAATCTTCTATTTTGTTGAATGCCCATACTTTCCCTTGGAAGTATATAGTCAGTTTTGCTGGATAGCTGATTCTTGGTTGAAGACCCAGCTGTCTTGCCTTTCTGAAGATCGTGTTCCATGCCTTACGATCATTTAGAGTAGAACTTGCAAGGTCTTTTGTGACCCTGATTGGCATTCCTTTATATCTAAGTTGTCTTTTTCTGGCTTCCTGTAGGATTTTTTTCTTTTGTTTGAGAGTTTTGGAATTTGGCAATTACATTCCTGGGAGTTTTCTTTTGGAGGTTTAGTGTAGAGGGTGTTCTGTGAGCTCTGTCAGTGGCTGTATTGCCCCCTTGTTCTAGAATCTCTGGGCAATTTTCTTTGATTATCTCTTGTATTATGATGTCGAGTTTGCTGTTTATTTCTGGCTTTTCTGGAAGTCCAATTATTCTTAAATTATCTCTTCTCCCTCTATTTTCCAAATCTGTCAGTTTGTCAGTGAGATACTTTATGTTCTCTTCTAATTTCTTGGTCTTTTGGCTTTGCTTTATTAGTTCTTGCTTTAAAGCCTGGTTTTCTTTTACAGTTTGGTCAAACTGGTTTTGTAGATGCATGAATTTCTTTTTCATTATTTCCCACTTTTTCTCCCAGAAGGCTTCCATCTTTTTGATCATTTCAGATTCAAATTCTTCATGGGTTTGTGGAGAGTTTCCATTTCCTTTGGAAGGTTTCAGAGCATTCGCTTGTGTTTCCTCTTCTATCTCCTCTGTGTTTTGTATTTTTGCTCCATAAAATGTGTCCAAAGTCGCCCCCTTCTTCCTGTTTCTTTTGGAATTTGGGGGCTTTTGTGCTTCTGTGTAGTTTGCCATCTCTATCTGAGTGGGGAGGATTAGCTTTTCTTGTCTCTGTCTGGCGTGCAGAGGTTTTAGCCCTAGGCAGATTGTCCGTTCTATGCAATTGTTGTCCTGTCCTCCCGGGAAGCCAGGAGTTGCTGGTGTGTCCCTGTTACTGCACTCCTCTCCTTGGCACCCTCCTGATGTTTCTCCGTTGCCTTACTTCCACGCTCTGAGCCTAGCTTGGCCCTTGTTCCTGTGCCTTAGCAGGTCAGCGGCAGCACTCTGAGGGGGGAAGGGCCGCGGCTTCCTGGAGCTCCAAGGGCTCCTAATGAGATTAGCTTTCCCTGGGTTGAATTTAGTATGCCTTGAGGCAGGGACTTTTTTCATGAGACTCCAATGGAAGGATCCAGCCAGGGGGTTACAAGCTCCCCCCCCTCTCTCTCTCTGTTTCCCTCCTGTCTGGGTGCCCCCTCAACTGGGTCAGGTTATTTTCAGGATGTGGCCTTCAGAATAGCCGGCTCCCTAGGCCCTTTTGCCAGCCCTGAGGGTTGCTGTTGTTCCAGATGACCCTGCTCTCTGAGGGGGAGGGGCCGCAGCTTCCCGGAGCTCCGAGGGCTCCTCCCAGGGGGTTATGAGCTCCCCAATCTCTCTCTGTTTCCCTGCTGTCTGGGTGTCCCCTCGACTGGGTCAGGTTGTTTTCAGGAAGTGGCCTTCAGAATAGCAGGCCGTGGGGCTCTGAGGTTGCCTCTGCTGCCTCGGACTCGGACTCGGTGCTCTGGGTTGGGGGGGATGGGTCCTAGGACCTTCCTTCTGCCTACCCCTTAGGTCCGAGTGGTCTCGGGTTCTGGCTTTTGGAGGGGGGTGCGTACCTTTTGATCCAGGTCCAGGTCCAGGAGGAGGACTCCCGGGGTCTATGCTGTTGATCGTTTTGAATTTCCGTGCCCTAGGAGCATTCAGTTTGAGATCGGTAAGGAAGGGTTTCAGGAGATCTGGACTTTAGCTTTCTCTAAGTCGCCATCTTGACTGGAAGTCGGCTTCATTTTCATATAGAGAGAGCTGCAAGAGAACTTGGAAGCTATCTTGCCTAGGCCCCTTCTTTTACAGATGAAGAAACTGAGGTCCACAGAAATTCAGTAGGAATAATGGTAATGCCAAATGGGAAATAAATGGCAAAGTTGGGATTTGAACTCTTGGTTCTCTAACTCTATCTAAATTCAGCAGTCATTTTCAGGGCATGAAGTCAGATGAATAATTAACAAAGGGCTGTGCCTGTTATCAGGTTGTAAAAGAATGACAAGTTAAAGTTGGAACATTCTGAATCTCACTGCACAAAAGAGGGAAAAACAAATGTGATCTCTAGGCACACAACCCAGTAAAAGTGATGTGGTAATACAAGACCAGGGAAACTGAAGAGATGACCAGAGCCCCTCAGGTGAGAAGCAGTTCTTTATTTCACTTTTCTTTGAGTTTGGGTCCTCCACTCTTCCTCTTCCTTCTCTGAGTTTGAGAGATCATGGGGGAACAGAAGGGAGGGACTGTGCAGAAAAAGAACAGCTGTGCTTGATCATTTTTATGGAAATCATTTGTTTTAAGGAGGGATTTAAAACAGGAACAGTTTAACTTTGGATGACCGGACCTGAGACTTTATTCCAAGCACTGGGTTTAAGAAGGAAAAAGTTATGGTATAGCATTTGGACTGAAGATCAGAAGGTCAGCCTGATAAGCAGGAACTGTAGCATAACAAATCAGTACAGATCAAAGAATGAGCAGAGAGATAAAACCAAGAAAGCATGAACATAGGAAAAATTCCAGAATCAAGTCAGAAGAGAAGCTAGCCAGAAAAATGAAAGAAGCAGCCCAACCTACCCCTTAAACCCCAAGTCACCTCCCCGCAGGGGGGTGGGGAGGAGGAAGGATTTTGAATGGGCAGGAGTAAAGATGATGAGAACTGGTCAACCAAGGCTGCTAACATACCAGACAATCATCAAGACAAAAGAGGGGGAAGAGAGCCTAGAGAATCAGAATGAGAGTAAACAAGAACTAAGAGTAAAGAATAAGAATGCCATAGACAAGGGAAGAAGGGCTTGCCTCTTCTTTTGACCATTGGAAGCATTCAGTACCTTTAAATTGAATATTGGCTGAAAGCTGGTGAAACTATCATGCTCCCCACTGCCCACTGACTTGGGCCCACGGTGAGGTTTTTTCCCCCCATACATGGCTTCCATGAGAGTGAGGAAAGAGGGACTTGGTAAAAACCCATGCAGAAAATTTACCAACTGCCTCTCTCCCCCACTATGGCTATCTCTAGCAAGCCTCACCTATTCCTACAAATGCAGTCCTTCAGGTCTCTGGAAACACCCCGTCTCTCAACCTGTGAGAAGCATACTGGACATAGTTCTCTTCCTTAGCCAGTAGCTCATTTCTCTTGCAACTCTGAGGATTTTCTCTGGGTGTCTCAGTGTGGATCAGTTTCAGATCCAAGGGCCATATCATAGGCAAGAGAAAAATCCATTCTGATCCAAAGAAGCAGGTAAAAAGAGACTTCAGCATCAAAATACAAATTGTCTTTCTCAGGACAGCTAGGTAGCTCAGAGATCCAGGCCCGGAGATAGGAGGTTCTGCATTCAAATACAGTCTCAAATATTACCTAGTTATATAATACTGGGCAAGTCACTTGACCCCCATTGCTTAGCCCTTACCACTCTTCTGCCTTAGAAAGAATCCATAGTACTGATTCAAAGATAGAAGGTAATGGTTTAAAAAAAAAACGTTTTACCTCCCCTCAGTGAACTAAGAAAACAAATAGAGAGTATTTGGTTATTATGAGGATTAAAAGTTTTGTATTGTGAAGATTGGGTTTGGATCTCCCCTGATTGTAACAATGAAGGTACTTAGCTCTTCCTTGATTGTGAAGATTAAATTTTAATCCCCTGTCTATTTTAGATTTTAATCTCCAAAGTGTAAATATAGTATTTAAAGTTGAGTATAGAGATCTACCCATTTTGGATTTTAAAGACAAAAAGGTGTGAACACCCATTTCATACATTGAGTGGGAGGTCTGTGACCCATGTGTGAAAACGTGGGCAGTCCTGGAGTGGAGCATCAGCTGTGATTAGTAAACATAAAATTTAGGGGAAGGGACATAAGAGAAAAAGGTCTTTAAAAGTGGAAACAGAAACACACAGAAGACAGACACTCAGACTTGAAGTGAAGACAGACATTTGAAGAGAGACACTTTGAGTGAAGAGAGACACTTGGAGTTTGAGGCTGATAAAAGAATCTTCTGAATGAACTGACAAAAAAGGCTGACTTCCCTCCTTGCCCTTTCTGGAGGCATGAGCCTCTGGGAAAGACTCATGGTCTTGAGACTCCTTTCCCCTGGCTGGGGCCTTTGAATTCCTATCTGATTCAAAAGAAGCCAGAACACTCTCTCTCTCTCTCTCTCTCTCTCTCTCTCTCTCTCTCTCTCTCTCTCTCTCTCTCTCTCTCTCTCTCTCTCTCTCCCTCTCTCCCTCCCTCTCTCTCTCTCTCTCTCTCTCTCTCTCTCTCTCTCTCTCTCTCTCTCTCTCTCTCTCTCTCTCTCTCCCTCTCTCCCTCCCTCTCTCTCTCTCTCTCTCTCTCTCTCTCTCTCTCTCTCTCTCTCTCTCTCTCTCTCTCTCTCTCTCTCTCTCTCTCTCTCTCTCTCTCTCTCTCTCTCTCTCTCTCTTTCTCTCTCTCCCTTAATATCTTCCCTCTATTGTAAATAAACTACTATAAATTCCATTTTACTTTAGTAATTCATTTTTGGGATTTAGAAATTAAATCCCTGGTGACCAATTAAATATTCAGTCCAACCATAAATTTAACAGTATGCAGTAGGTACTTAATGGTTGTTGAATTGGACTAATTTGGATGATCCACCCAATTACATATCATAATCTGGCAAATAGATATTCTCCATCTACCTGTTTTTTTTAGTATAGAAAGATTATGTTCTTTAAAGTATTTTTGGTTTTTATTAGGAGACTCTGTTATGATCCAAGGCATGATGCACTCATTACCATGTCAGCCTCAAACAGGATCATATGGAAAGCGCCACTCCCTGTGACAATTCTCCTTCCATTTGGACAATATATTATGTCATCCCATTTGACAATGACATAGCATTTGTCTCCCTGTTTTCTGCCTCAGGTGGCATTAATAATTAGGAATTCATCAAAGTTATTTTCATTGTTATGTCTGTTAAGAAAGCTTGTCTGATCACAATACATGCATGGAAGTCATTGCAAAGACATGTTCTAAGACAGCATTTTGTGCTATTGAAGCAAATTGTCTAACTGCTAAAACATTATAGACTATAATTTGCATGAACCTGCTTATACTTTTTTTTAATAATTTATTTAGTCAATTTAGAATATTATTCCTTGGTTACAAGAATTATATTATTTCCCTCCCTCCCCTTTCCCCACCTCTTCCCTTGGCTGATATGCAGTTCCACTGGATATACATGTGTCCTTGATCAGAACCTATTTCCATGTTATTGATATTTGCACTAGGGTATTCATTTAGAATCTACATCCCCAATCATATCCCCTCAACCCATGTATACAAGCAGTTGTTTTTCTTCGGTGTTTCTACTTCCACAATTTTTCCTCTGAATGTAGATAGTGTTTTTTCTCATAGATCCCTCCAAGTTGTTCAGGATCACTGCATTGCCACTAATGGAGAAGTCTATTACATTCGATTGTACCACAGAGTATCAGTCTCTGTGTACAATGTTCTCCTGGTTCTGCTCCTTTCACTCTGCATCACTTCCTGGAGGTTGTTCCAGTTCCCATGGAATTCCTCCACTTTATTATTCCTTTGAGCACAATAGTATTCCATCACCAACATATACCAAAATTTGTTCAGCCATTCCCCAATTGAAGGGCATCCCCTTATTTTCCAATTATTTTTTTTTTTGCCACCGCAAAGAGCACAGTTATAAATATTCTTGTACAAGTCATTTTCTTCATTATCTCTTTGGGGAATAAATCCAGCAGTGCTATGGTTGGATCAAAGAGCAGACAGTCTTTTAGCACCCTTTGGGCATACTTCCAAATTGCCCTCCAGAATGATTGGATCAATTCACAACTCCACCAGCAATGTATTAATGTCTCAACTTTGCCACATCCCCTCTAGCATTCATTTTCCTTTGCTCTCATGTTAACCAATCTGCTAGGTGTGAGGTGATACCTCAGAGTTGTTTTGATTTGCATCTCTCTGATTATAAGAGATTTAGAACACTTTTTCATGTGCTTATTAATGGTTTTGATTTCTTTAACTGAAAATTGCCTATTCATGCCCCTTGCCCATTTATCAATTGGAGAATGGCTTGATTTTTTTGTACAATTGATTTAGCTCTTTATAAATTTGAGTAATTAGACCTTTGTCAGAGGTTTTTGCTATGAAGATTTTCCCCAATTTGTTGCCTCTCTTCTAATTTTGGTTGCATCGGTTTTGTTTTTATAAAACCTTTTTAATTTAATGTAATTAAAATTATTTATTTTACATTTTGTGATTTTTTTCTAACTCTTGCTTCATCTTAAAATCTTTCCCAAAGATCTGACATGTATACTATTCTGTGTTCACCTAATTTATTTATGGTTTCCTTTTTTTTTTTTAAACACTTACCATCCATCTTGGAGTCAATACTATATATTGGCTCCAGGGCAGAAGAGTAGTAAGGGGCTAGCCAATAGGGGGTTGAGTGACTTGCACAGGGTCACACAGCTGGGAAGTATCTGAGGCCAGATTTGAACCCAGGACTTCCCATGTCTAGGCCTGGCTCGCAATCCACTGAGCCACCCAGATGCCCCTTAGTTTCCTTCTTTAAATTCAAGTCATTCGCTCATTCTGAGTTTATCTTGGTGTAGGATGTGAGATGTTGATCCAAATATAATCTCTCCCATACTGTCTTCCAATTTTCCCAGAAATTGTTATCAAATAGTGGATTTTCATCCCAAAAGCTGGGATCTCTGCTTATAATTTTTAATATTTCCATCAAGTATGAGATTAAAGGGGCAATTTGGTAGCTTAGTAGTTAGGTCTAGGTCTACCAGACCTAGAATCAAGAGGATATGAGTTCAAATTTCACCATAGCCACACCTACTAGCTATGTTACCCTGGGTAAGTCACTTAACTATTTGCTTCAGTTCCTTATCTGTAAAATGACCTGGGAAAAGAATGACAAACCACTCTAGTATCATTGTCAAGAAAACCTCAAATGAGGTCAGAGTCAGATATGATGGAAATGGCTAAAAAAAATAAGAAACCATCTTGTAGATGGATAAATAGATATCCATAAAGTCAAGAAGATATAGATTGAAGTCCTGCTTCTGATATATACTTTCTGGCTGACACTGAGCAAGTCAACAAATTTCTCAATGCATTTAGACAACTTTTGGAGGCTTAAGTCACAAAATATTTGTTGATTTGCATGGGTAGAGGGATTTTCTTCACTGAAGATTCTCTATACCAATGAAGTCATAAGTTCTTCAAAAACAAACAAAAAATGTTCTCCTTATGTATGTTATTCTTATGAATATTTTATAGAAATGTAAAAGCAGACCTGTTGTTATGTAGTTAGTTGTTGGTACTGTTATAATACCCCATTTCTGGGCAGTAATAATTTGCATGATTTTTCAAACCTTTCAAATGTCTTAAGAATGAGACATAGATCTTTGGACATATGTAATGTGAGAGTTTGTTTCTCTTGGATAAACATATTTATAAAAATTAATTACACATAGCAAGTCATGTATATATTGTTATTGTATTACATATTATATTGTATTATATTATTATATTATATTACATTACATTATATTATATTACATTACATTACATTAAATTACATTATATTATATTATGTTATGTTATGTTATATGATGTGATATGATATGATATGATATTAAAATTTTTTAATGGTTTCTCAAAAAAAAGAATTAATTCTTTAGCACCTTCAAAATGGTATCACTTAAGATATAGGATCTTCTCTGTGTTATGCTCTTCCCATATTTGTTGTTAATAGAGCTATTTATATTTCTATATATAGCACATTAGAGATATGTAAGTTTAAATAGATGAGTTCCATTATCAAAATGGAAAAATTTAACATCACACTTAATGGATCTTGGGGTGATGTGACTTAACTCACTGTCTGTAAAATTATTTTTTCTCCATTTCTTCTTGTTTTATGTTATAGTACAGTCTACACACATACACACACACACACACACACACACACACACACCTCCTTATACATCAGGTTATATTTGATACCATTGCTGCATCTTTTATTCACTTGGCAAGATTATGATAACTCTTTTATCATGACAATCATTAAATGTCTATAGAAAATGGTAATAGTCCTTGTCAAAGACAATTTTCCTTTTTTTTTCTGGGTGGTTAGCTTGTTTAAGTAGGTAAACAGGTAAACTTGGATTGTTTTGATTTCATGCCATATCTTGTCTTTTGTACTCTTCCTGGCTCCCTAATCTGGTGTTGATTTTAATTTGGAGCATTTCTTTTGTCCTAAAAATAAACCAATGATTTGACTTTACACAGGCAACTGATTTGGGAATGAGTTATGATTTTTACAAAGACCATTGATTTGGAAATGAGCTACTTCCTCTCTGTTAAAATATAGTCAATATCATTGGGGGGGGGGAAGGTGAATGGAGAGAGAAAGAGAGAGAGAGAGAGAGAGAGAGAGAGAGAGAGAGAGAGAGAGAGAGAGAGAGAGAAAGAGAGAGAGAGAGAGAGAGAGAGAGAGAGAGAGAGATTATTTGCTTTATTCCACATCCAGTCTCCTGATTTTTCCCCCCTGATTTTTAAATGAAGTATTCATTTCATATAGGCAACATTTCTGGATAGTCTACAACCCTCTTCCACTCCTTGATCCTAAATTATATTTTCCATCTTTTTTGTTCCTCTCACTGTTCCTACATTTGCATTGCATAAAAATAGATAACTATCATTTAGGGAGTATGTTAAGATTTACAAAGTATTTTGCCAGCATACATTGATAATTATTTTAGTTTGGAGGATCTTAGTGACATCTTTATAAAATTTCTGAACTTTAATTTTAGCAAGAGATGTTGGTACAGAAGTGGCAGTCTTTTTGGTTTTGCCCACTACCACAAGGCAAACTAACCAACTGACCTATGAAAGGGAGATTCTTGTTGCTGTTGGCTCAAAAATAAAACCAATTTTGCCAACTCCTTTACTTATCTCTCCCCAGAAAACCTGTCAGTCTTACTTCTATTTATCTACAACTTACCTTTGGCTTGCTTTTTAGCAAGAACCTTAATATGACCATTTTCCTCCAATGAGAGGTTGACTTGTTGGCCATCCCACAAGGATCTCTCATTTAGCAAATGAATAGTTAGTTAATAATTATACTGTCTAAAAAAAGTGAATCTTAGTACCCTTTGTGTCCTTTCCTGTCATTTTCCACTATTCTGCCACAATCATCAAAAAAGCCTTCTAATAGTTCCTCTGTTTCATGGTCAAATGATTCATCAACTAGTCTTCATCCCACAAAAGGCAAAAAAAATCCTCTTGGTACTTACCTAGAATGGCCCTCAAAAAGAAGGAACAATCTGTCAATGGGACTATATTTGAATCCTTTCCAGCATGGTACAATAGCTTAGACTTTGTATCCACTGACATAGTCTTCCAGTGCCCAATGTCAGCTCCATGCCAGGATGAAATATTGCAAAAGGATCTGATATAGTGGAAAGAATACTATATTTGGAGTCAGGCCCTAAATTCAAATTCTGCGTTTGCCACTTTCTACACCTGTGATTTCCCTCAAATCACAACCTGAGACTCAGTTTTTTCATCTGAAAATTAGATATTTAGACTAATTGAACTCCAAGGTCCATTCTAGATCTAAATCTATGCTCCAATGACATTATGGCTTTAGTGACAGTAGCTTAAGTTTTTCCCTAATAAATTAGGAATTCTTTTTGTGGGCCTTAGATAGAGACAGGATTTTATGTGAAAGGAAAGAGCAGAACCTTCTGGGGAGTTGGAAACAGTGGCTCAGTTGCCTCTTGGTGCTTTTCTGAAGGCTATGTTTAGATCAAAGGATCCTTTACTTTGGCAGCAAATGTTTGCCAGAGGAGGGAACAAAATCAGGGAAGTTGTGCTGTGAAATTAATTTAAGGAGATGTGGAAAAGAACTAAGGTTACAGTAGCTTTTGAATTGGATATGCAGGTAGGAGTTGGAGGGTGAACAGATGCCTTCTTAGCATGAAAGTTTCTGAATAATGATAGCTGTTTACCTGGAGCCTACTGGATCAGAAGCTAAGGTAGCTAGGTAACACAGCAGAAAGAGAGCTAAACCTGGAGTCAGGAAAAGCTGAGTTCAAATCCAACTTCAGACACTAGATTTGTAACCCTGGACAAGTCAGTTACTCTGGTTGCCACATTTACCTCACCCATAACATTGAGATCAGAATAGTACCTTCCTCACAAGACAAATGAGCTAATATTTGTTTGCTTAGCACAATGCCTAGCACATAGTTGGCACTTCATAGATAGTTATTTCCTTTTCCCCCTTCTTCCTACCTTCTTTATTCCCTCCTTTTGACTTCTATCCCTCTATTCAAATGAATTACATTCAATGTCTTTTCACAATTGGCCAACATTGTGTAAAAGATCCATACAACTTTCCCTCATGATCTAGAGAAATGGGACTTCCTGATAGTGGCATGATAGATGTTTTGAGGTACTTGCTCCATTGTTCTGCTATTCATTGGGAGTGACCCCATGTATTGGAACTCCTGGTGCTGCTTTGCACCCAACCAAAGGCATCCTCCAGAAGAGAAGAGTCAAACATAGACCATGACATTTAGAACCAAGGAGATAGCTGGTTTTTTACAATAAAGTTGGCCAACAAACCACTTCTATAGCAACATGCCATGAAAGGAACCGAAAGAGGAAAGAACTTCTTCCATATTCTTCCTGAAGTCCTGAACTTTGGGAGAAAGAGTGCATATCTCTGCCTTCACTAGAGAGCAGCCTGCCTAATTCCCAGGGAATTTGCTATTTGGGTGCTCTGCAGAATAGGATTCCCATCTCATTTCCTCATTCATTTGTTTTTGAAATTCAGAGCATCATTTTACATTTGGGAATAGAAAGCAAAGTAGTTCAGGGGAAAGTATGGAGAAATAGTTTGAATAAGGAATTGTTGTCATTCAGGTATTTCTGACGCTTTGTGACCTCATTTTGGGTTTTTGGGGGTTTTTTTGGCAGATACTGGGGTGGTTTATCATTTCCTTCTCCAGCTCATTTTACAGATGAGGAACTGAGGCAAACAGGATTAAGTGACTTGCCTATGGTCACACAGCTAAGTATCTGAGGCCATATTTGGACACAGACAATCTTCCTAAATCCAGGCTCGGCACTCTATACATTGTATTACCTAGCTGTCCTGAGGAAAGAGTTGTTTTCAGTTATTTTGACCTGAGATATCTATCCCTCCATACCCCAATACTATTTCCTCCTACGTTTTAAACTCCATATTTTCATCTTTCTCCTCTTTTTCTTCTCAATTTCTCCATACTTTTTTCTTCTATCCTTTACAAAGGCACAAAGGCTTAATGCCAAGCTGCCTGGGGAGTAGCTATTGGCTGAGAGAGAGGAACAGATTCACCTTGATTCACCTTTATATCAAGTCCTTTAAAAAATAAATATGCAATGTTGATCTTGAGCCTGGCTGGTTAAACAGACCAGGTGGCTGAGTATGAATTCTAGGTAAAGGATAAGGAATAGAAAGAACAGAAGCTGCATTCATGACATTTACAGGGCTGAGGACTGGAAAGCTAAGCAGGGTCTGAGTGGGCACTCAATGCAATAGGAAGCTGACTTAGCTTTTCCACTTGGCCAAGCAACTTATGGCATGTGCTGGCTGCCCCAGCATAGTGCTGTGGTACTCACCTAACTAGCCAATAGTGCCGTGTTATGCTACATGTGGTCCTTAGCTGCAATCACAGACTATGAGCTGACAGAGAAGAGATTCAACAAAAATGACATTTTTTAAAACTTACTTGATTTTGATTGGGCTGCATTCTCTTTAACTACCTTTGGCTAACATCCAATCCTGAAGTCCAAAAGGTCAGTTACAAGGGCCATTACAGGTTGGGATCTGGTACTTCTCCTTCAGACTGAATTCTACCAGCACACTGTTCCTATTCCAAATAGCTATCAAAATCCCTGCTTTCAAGGGGAGGTTAATAGTGGAGAGTAGCTGTATATTCCAGGAACAACTGGGTGGTACATTGGATAGAGCATTGAATCAAGAACACTCAGGAGTTCAAATTCAGACTCAGACATGTACTAGCTGTACGACCCAGGGGAAGTCACTTAATTCTTGCCTTAGTTTCCTCATCTGTAAAATGAGCTAGAGAAGGAAATGGCAAACCACTCCAGTATTTTTACCAAGAAAACCTCAAATGGGGTCATAGAGTGCTGGACACAACTCAACAAAAACAACAGCTTTACATTCTAATCAGGGTTGGTCTAAGGAAATGTAAACGCCTAGAGACTGGGAGAATTTTCATTTTTGTCTTTTTATCTCCAGTGTCTAGCATAATATCTAGTGTGTAACTGAATAAAATAATGGAAAGAACACTCTCTCAGGAGTCACAGAACCTGAGTTCACACCTTGTTGCTAACTACTACCTATGTGACCTTAGGCAGGTCATTTAACCTTCCTAGGTCTTAGTTCTTCATCTTTAAAAAGAAGGGATTGGATAAAATGACCATTTACCAGCTCAAAATCTATGATCCTCTATAACTAACAACCCAGGTGTAAAGATCTGGTCAAAACCCAGAGATCAGCAAATTCACATCTTTCAGGTTACAAAGCTTAAATGTAAAATCTGATGTAGAACTTAGATCCAGAAAAATGAATTAATTTACCTAAGATGGCATACCAAACTAAAGGCTAGAATTAGAGCCCAGATTTGATCATTCCTAGACCAATGTATCTATTACCTTATACTGGTAATACAATTATGATATGATACGATATGACATAATATGATATAATATAATACAATATAAAACAATATATTATATTATAATGTAATATGATATAACATGATGTAATGTAATATAACATGGCATGACATGACATGACATAACATAACACAACATGACATGACATAACATAACATAACATAACGTAACGTAACATAACGTAACGTAACGTAACGTAACGTAATGTAACGTAACATAACATAACATAGTATATAGTAATTCTACCATAATCCTTTTACGTGCTTTATTTAGGTGTGGTTATATACAATTTCAACTAGTATCATCACCAGTCTAGATGGTGGAGGGAATGGAGAGGGGAGATTAGGTAGCTGACTTGAGAAGACAGACATATTCAAGATAGAATAGAGGCAAGTAGGCAGGAGTCAATTAGGATGAAGAAGTCTAATCAGGCATCAAGTTTAAAGAAAAAACTAGGAGAGATCAAGGAGGCGAGATAGACACCAAATAAAAATGCCCTTTGTGGAATATCTGAGAGGGTAATCCAGGTAGGCAAGATAATGACCAATTAGACCAAGAGATTCTTGAAGAGGTACCTGAGAGTTTTAGTCCCAGACTGAAAATAATATCAAGGGGTTTGGGGAAATAGAATCTAGTCTATATTGTATGATTCAAAACAGGGCTGAATAAGAATGAGATGGCTAAACCATACTGAAATTCCAAGGAAATTCACCACTTGGGGAATGGAATAGGTGGGATATAGTGGTGCTGAGTAACCCAAATTGGAAAAGAATGCCAAGACATCTGGAAGGCAATATTAGAACTGCTCTACTGACTAGTCTTGGGCTCTGAGTTTCATGGGTTGGTAGGCACTGTCCTTTGTGTTGGGGCAAGAGGATTAAGCTATGCACACTTCACCAAACAGCCAGGTCAACTAGTGGGCAGATACATGGTGGTCTCTCAGCTGTTGAACATGGAGGGTCAGTCAGACTTAAGGTTGGTCAAGGCTTTGAAGTTGTCAGGTCAGAGCCCATCAAAGAAGTACTAACTGTAGTAGCAGGACTGGTCCACACTCCGTAGAGGACACAAGACACGGGAGAACAGGACTTTGTGTGTGAAAGGGGTCAGCTCTATTTCCTTTTAGGCTTGTCTTAATGGGCCAGTTCCTAGCAAACCAGTCATTTTCTGAAAAGTCATAGTTATCTCGATCTAATGGGGAAATGGCATTTTCTAGTCAATCTGAAGTTAATGTTCTGGATACTTATGCTTCTTCTGGGCAAGTGGCAATCTAAACTGAGGAGGAGAAGGAGATGAATCAGTCATGTCATCTCTGTTGCCCTCAGGCTCCGTCAGTGATACAATATCATTCCATGTAGAGAGAAAAGCTTGGGAATCTGAACATCTCCCTGATAACCAAAGTTGCTCAAGGTGTTTGAATATGTGACTGAGTAGCTAGAATGATCCTGGAGTTGAGGTCATTAACAAGAGGAATAGCACTCCAAATGTTTGTTTCTAAAGCAGGGATTCTTAACCTTAGGTCCATGGACTCATTTTTATTTGCTATTTCAATATAATTGTTTTCCTTAGCAATTCTTTGTTATGCCTTTTAAAAACATTATTCTGAGAAGGGGTCCATAAACTTCACCAAACTACCAAATGAGTCCAAGATGAAAAAAGTGAAGAACTTCTTTTCTAGAGTCTTTGATTCTTAGTTGTCACATCTGGGAAGATGGAAATGTTCCTCCTCACTGGAGACCTTGACTCACTTTCAAACAATAAACAGTGCAGTATTGGGGAGAAGGCTAGAGGTGAGGGTATGATGGATTCAGCCTGAAATTATTGTCAAATTTTCAATGTAAGAATTTACACCTCAGAAATCTGCAAATTGTTTTGTTGATTGCCTAGCCCTAGACTTAAAAGAATGCTGGAGAAAATGTGAATAATGCAGATTAAACTTAAAGTATGTCTTGTATACTTTTTCTTTCTCTCCCAGAGATCCAGTTGTTAAACATTTACCAGTATAATCTGGTTTAGGAAAGGGTGGGGGAAAACATCTCATTTCCTTTCACTCTACCTTGCCAGATCAGAGAGTACACATACATGTAAGACCTTGGGCAAGTCATTTAATCTCTTGATTTTTGGCTTCTTCAGATGTAAAAGTAGAGAGGTGAATTCAATAAGCCTGAAAAACAAGCTTCTATCATCTTATGAAAAATCATACAAGACTTCTTGCAACGGGCATTATTGTTATTGCCAGATGACTGAGGATTAATTATTAACTACCAAGCATACCATGATTACATCTTGCCTGGAAGGATAGACAACCCTCAGAGGCATGTTTCTAAAAGGATTTTCAATACCAAAGATGTCATTCCTTACCATGGAGGATGTGCTGGGTGTGTAAAAGAATCCCCTAACTGAAGAGGTGGAGCAGGACAGAAGAAAGTGGTTTGGGAACTGACCCTGGCTCCTCTGAAACTTCTTCCTCTGTTGCCACTTTGGAGTTTGACCCCTTCGGTAACTCTGGATAAACTCAGCAAATACTGTTGGAAGACTTTCTCCCTCCCTACAGAGGATGTTTCCAGTTTACTTCACTCTGCAGGTACAGAAAATTCATTAAATTGGACTAAGTAGGGGAAAGGTAGCCTGGATCATAAAGTATCTGATCCCCTTCAAATAAACAGAATGACTATTAAAAGGATGATAGCAATGAGGTGGTGCAGTGGGATAGAACTAAAGGAAGAAAAAATAAGTCCTAGTTGTGTAACCCTGGACAAGTCACCTAACCCTAATGGCCTCAGTTTATTTATTTGTAAAATGAGCTGAAAAAGGATATGACTGGAAAATTGACTAAACAATAACAATATTAAAGGTATAACAATACTCGTATGTTTTAATAATAGATGAAAATTGGTTTTACAGTTAAAGAAACTGAGGTTTAGAAAAGTGAAATGATTTACCCTCATAGCTAAAGGCAGAGGTGGGATCAGAGACTAATCCTTGGCAGGGACCTTCTTGCCTTTCTATTTATGTCCCCAGCACTTTGTATTGCACTTTATACATAGTAAGTGTGTATTGTTGTTTAGTCCTTTCAGTCCTGTCTGACTCTTCCTGACCCCATTTGGGGTTTTCTCAGCAGAGACATTGAAGTGGTTTGCCATTTCCTTCTCGAGCTCATTTTACAGATGAGGAAACTAAGGCAGAGTTAAGTGACTTGCCCACAGTCACATAGCTAGTATGTGTCTGAGGCCAGATTTGACTCCAAGCTCAGCTCCCTATCCACAGCACTCACCTAGCTGCCCTAAATCCTTAATAAATGTTTTTCCATTCATTCATTCATTCATTCATTCATTCATTCATTCATTCATTCATTAATGGCACTTTGTGCCTCTTCAGGTGTACTTATCAGTACTATCTGGAACTATTTAAGCACAGAGGCAGGGGAGGGAAAAGAGACATAGAACTAAACTTTTACTACCATTATTTCTAAATCTTCTCTTCAAGAGGCAGTATGGTATAGTGAAGAGAAAGTTGCCTTTGAATCAAGGAAGACATGAGTTCAAGTCTCACCTGTGACACACATTTGCTTTGTGACTAGGCAATTCCTTGAACATCTCAGGACTCTAGAGAACTTTCTAAGAGTACATGCATTGCAGAGAAGGTCGTGGATAGTTAGAAGGAGGTTCATCATCCAAAGATTTCCTTTTACCACTGGAATCACAGGTCCAGTCCCTATCTCCTCTGCATAGGTAAACTTCAGGTCAGTCCATGCCAGAGTGATCACAAATTCTGAACTAAGGAAGGCTACGTTTTCTTGTATGTTAGGAAACATCTGCAGTTCTCCTCAGATCAAAAGTCCTGTCCCAACCCTGTGCTAGATAGATGATTTCATGGGCAACTAGATAGCACAGTGGATAGGGTACTAGTTCTGGAGTTGGAAAGATCTGGGTTCAAATCTGGACTCAAATACTTCCTAGTTGTATGACCCTGGATAAGTCACTTAATCCTATTTGCCTAGCCCTGTCACTCTTCTGTCATAATACTGATACTAAGATAGAATGTAAGTGGCTTTTTTTTTTTAAGGGAAAGATGATTTCATCATTTATACCACAACAGGAGTATTTAGTGCATCACTGCTCTCAGGAGGAAAACAAAAACAAAAACAAAGACACAGGGTTCATTCTATGGTATTCTGCCAAACTCCAGAAATGAGAAGTGTGAGAAAATATAGAAATTGGAGTCAGAGAATTTAGGTTCAAATCTGGGCATATTGGGTATCACTTGTATGTCCCTGAGCAATTTCTAGACTTCTCTAGCCTTCAGTTTCCTGTTCTGTAAAACGTTGAGGTTGAACTAGATTATCACTCTGGTTTCATCTAGCTCTCAATAATAAGTTCATAATAGGGGCTAGAACTAGGTGGCTCAATGGATTGAAATCCAGGCCAGACAGGAAGTCCTGGGTTCAAATCTGACTTCAGACACTTCTTACCTGTTTGACCTTGGGCAAGACACTTAAACCCAATTGTCTGGCCCTTACCAATTTTCTGCCTTAGAGTTGATACTTATTATCTGTTACAAAAAGGGAAGGGAAGGGTTTTTTGTAAATAATGATAATAAAGTCATAGTTCCATAGGTGGAAGATTCCATAAAGGTCATCCAGTCCAACCCCCACACTGTACTAATAGAGACCCACAGCTGTAAGTGGGAGAGAATATGTCTTCTAGAGGGGATAGGGCTGATACTAGAGCTTAAGGACCTGTGTTTAAAAATTGGCTTTGTTTCTTACCACCTGGATGAACTTGGTCAAATCACTTAAAACTCTTGAGGTTTAAGTTTCTTTCTGACTTCAAGTCCCTTCCATCTTTATGTCTATGACCTTAAGATTAATTCTGTAATAGATATAATATATAATATATAAATAATAATTCTGTAATGTAAAATAATCTAGAATTCAAGCAACCAAGAAACCATTTTTGATAATTAATCATTGTTTCCACAGGGAGGAGGTGTTTGAAGTTTGAAATTAATTCCTGACTTATTTGGTCCTTAGAATTTCCCTGGCTCTAAACTTCAGCCATTTTATGAAGCTGGTAATTAACGAAAGACGTTTTAGTGACAGAGGGAAGGAGAAGGAAGGGAAGAAAACCTAGAATGATTCACTTAGAACAAATTATGGGATACACAAAGACATGTTAGAAAGTTTGTCCCAAAGAACCAATTGCTTAGGAAACAGCAGAAGCATAATTGAGCAAAACATTTTCTAAATGTCCAACAGAATTGCATCATCTTCTTTTCCATGTGAAATGATAGCTTCACTGTCCTAAGAATTAAATGATCAATTTCCATATGACAGGATGGCTTATTTTTCACATTCCCAATAAATGTGGCAATGAGACAGCAGGTATCTATGGATGGACTCTACGGAGACTGAGGATGCCAAGTATGAGCATTTAAATTGCTGTCTTTCCCCTAGGATCATGAATAAAACTTGAGCTTTTTTTCTCAATGCTAAGAAATGCTATGCTTCAATTCTGTGCTTCAGGCCATAATTCGGTTGTTTGGGCAATACGTGCTGAAGGAACTCTTCTAATCATCATCATATGGTGTTCTCTGAGGATTATTCCAATTTGTGCCTCTTTCCTACCAGAAATTCAAAGTGGGTGGAAACCATGAACCAGAACTTTTCAAGGGTGAAACAGAATTTTGCTTCTCTGGGTTATTGTTTCTTTTATATATACATATATATTCCATTTGCCAATATTATCTTGAAATACTTGCAGTCATATTTGTCTTTAAAGAAATCTAAACTCTAGCATTAACATGAAACAACCTGAAATGGGAGGGAGGAGATCTGGGGAAGGAATGAGTACGTAGTTCTAACATTCAGAAAAACTATTTCCTTGGATGGAACTCTTGCTGTTATGACCTTAAATAAGTCATTAATGGTGCTGCTACTTCAGTTTCTCTAATTATAAGCTGCAGGGATACCATTTCTTCTAAGTCTGGGTGGTAAATTGTTGCAATGTTGGATCTGGATCAGTAAAGATTGAAGTTCTACTTATGCTTCAGACACTTACTATCTGTGGGACCCTGGGCAAGTCATTTAACTTCTGCCTGCTTCCATTTCCTAATCTATAAATTAGGGGTAAAAATGTCATCTACCTTGCAGAGTTGTGATGATCAAATAATTTGAAAGGTGCTTAGTCCAGGTCCTGCCATGTAATACATAATTAGTAAATGTTCCTTCCCTTCCTCTCCCCTCCCCTCCCCTCCCTTCCCTTCCCTTCCCTTCCCTTCCCTTCCCTTCCCTTCCCTTCCCTTCCCTTCCCTTCCCTTCCCTTCCCTTCCCTTCCCTTCCCTTCCCTTCCCTTCCCTTCCCTTCCCCTCCCCTCCCCTCCCCTCCCTTCCCTTCCCTTCCCTTCCCTTCCCTTCCCTTCCCCTCCCCTCCCCTCCCCTCCCTTCCCTTCCCTTCCCTTCTCTTCCCTTCCCTTCCCCTCCCCTCCCTTCCCTTCCCTTCCCTTCCCTTCCCTTCCCTTCCCTTCCCTTCCCTTCCCTTCCCTTCCCTTCCCTTCCCTTCCCTTCCCTTCCCTTCCCTTCCCTTCCCTTCTCTTCCCTTCCCTTCCCTTCCCTTCCCCTCCCCTCCACTCCCCTCCCCTCCCTTCCCTTCCCTTCCCTTCTCTTCCCTTCCCTTCCCTTCCCCTCCCCTCCCTTCCCTTCCCTTCCCTTTCCCTCCCTTCCCTGCCCTTCCCCTCCACTCCCCTCCCCTCGCCTCCCCTCCCTTCCCTTTCCTTTCCTGTCCCCCCCTTCCCTAGCTAAGGGCTCTATACAATAAAGACTAGAACTTCAAGGACAAGGATGTAAGTAAAACCCAAGGCTAGATGATGTTCAAATAGTGAGGGTTGGAAATGTGGGAATGGTCATATAGAGTTGAAGTCAGTGGCTAGAGAGAAGGGATCAAGATAGAAGTTTGCAAATGGATCAGAAGTAGGAATATACATGGGAATCAAACACAATCCCAGGACAGAGTAAAGATTTTTGATCTGGGGGCCAAAATGGCAGATTTTGATGCTAAAATAATCAGAGAATCTTCATTTCACAACACATTGACACAATTTGCTACATAGTTTTCTGCATTTCTGCTCCCACAGTTCTTTCTCTGAATGTGGATAGCATTCTTTCTCCTGAGTCCCTCAGACTTGTCCTGGATCATTGCATTGCTGCTAGTAGAGAAGTCCATTAAATTTGATTGTACCACAGTGTATCAGTCTCTGTGTACAATGTTCTCCTGGTTCTGCTCCTCTCACTCTGCATCAATTCCTGGAGGTTGTTCCAGTTCCCATGGAATTCCTCCACTTTATTATTCCTTTGAGCACAATAGCATTCCATCACCAACAGATATCACAATTTGTTCAGCCATTCCCCAATTGGAGGGCATCCCCTCATTTTCCAATTTTTTGCCACTAAAAAGCACGCTATAAATATTTTTGTACAGGTCTTTTTCTTTATTATCTCTTTAGGGGTACAAATCCAACAGTAGTATGGCTGGGTCAAAGGGTAGACATTCTTTTAAAGCTCTTTACACATAGTTCCAAATTGCACTCTAGAATTGTTGGACCAATTCATAACTCCACCAGCAGTGTATTCGTGTCCCAGTTTTTCCACATCCCCTCCAATATTTATCACTTTCCTTTGCTGCCATTTTGACCAGTCTGCTAGGCGTAAAGTGGTACCTCAGAATTGTTTTAATTGACATTTCTCTAATCAGGAGGGATTTCCATTTTTTTCTTTATCAACTTCAATGGGATAACTCCTCCCTTCCCCAATTTAACCCCCAAGTAGTCCAAGTCAACAATTCCACATCATCTTCTCCTATAATTCCTTTCCTTCTCTAGTATTCTAGTGATCAGTGCAATTAGGATGTCACATGTTAATAATAGCATTTGATGAACATCACCATCCCTAGAGAGTCATTCATTTATTTGAACTCTGCATAGGACATCCACCATGACACTGGAAAACACCTTCCATGAGCATTTATCTTTTTTTTTAATATTCTGTTGATGTTACTATACACAGGTCATGAAGCAAAGTTATCTCTGTAGTCCTAGCAGTCATAGAGTCTTGAATAATTTGACATATCCTTGAAAGGCACCACAAGAACTTTTACAAAGGTTTTTTGTTCTACCAACTTGAACACCTTTTAGAAATCAATGCACAATAAATCCAATGAGACATACTGTCTATGCTTTCAAAAACTTTCTGGGAAATTCTACCTATTTCCTTCTCATATTTTAATTAAACTGTATTTCTAGAAGATTTTTATATGAATGAGAAATTAGCTGCATGAATATATACTTACTGGTATGTTCTTAGACCTTTTTAAAAAACTTGATAAAAAATAATCAACATCTCTTTGATTTGTATTGCTAGGACATTCATAAGGATTCTTATAAAGATGAGAAAGAGCCATATAAGTATATAATTATTAGTATGTTCTTATATTTTTTAATTGGTAAACAGACAAAATCTATGATCTTTTTTATTTGTTTGGACTATTCCTTGAGAAAACATAAAAACTGATATCTAAATACTTTTAAAAGCCACTGTAGCATGCTTTTCTTCTTCATGTATTTAGTTAACTCCAGACACTCTGCCTGATTTCATCTCTTTAAATAGCATTGCCATTTTTCCTTTTTTTTAGTTTAATCCTCTTAATTTTTAAAATATTTTATTTTCTCAATTACATGTAATAATTTTAAACATACATTTTCCAAACTTATAAGATCCAAATTGTCTCCCTTTCTCCCTTCTCTCCCCCCTCTTAGATATGGGAAGCAATTTGATCTGAGTTATGCCTGTATTATCATGCAAAACATACTTCCATAATGGTCATTGTTGTACAAGTACATTCATAGGAAACCAAGACCTCCAAATAAATTAAAGTGAAAGCTTTGATCTTCATCCAACTCCAGAAGTTCGATTTGATCTATTTTTCATCTATTTGGTGCCCTCCTTTTATTTTGATCTATAGCTTTTATTATGCCTAATTCTCCTCAAGCTCATTTTGTTCTCAACTATATTTCTTCATATGTATGTGAGGGAGAAAGAGAGTCAGAGACAGAGATAGAGAGACAGAAACAAAGAGACAAATAAGAGACAAAGAGAGAAATACAGAGAAACAGAGTCAGAGAGAGGCAATAATGCATTTTCTATCTTATTTCTATATGATATTTTGAAAATGAATGTGTACTCTAAACACATGTTGCCTGATGGCAAACCTTTTAGTGGGGCAAGTGATATGAGAAATGACCTCAGGAGCATGTGGAAGGGAACAGCCCATCCCTGAGTTGCTCTGGCTTTCTAGTAACTCACTCTGAGGCTGGGACCATGGCACACATACCCACAGAGTGGGCTCTGAATGCCCTCTCTGGCATGAATGCCATAGGGTCACCACCATGACCCTAGACTGTCATGACTGTCCTGCAGATGATTCTGAAAAGACTGTTGCTACACACTTAACCAGTCATTTCCCATGTGGTAACATATAACTAATTTCATTTTTTTATCCATGCCATTGGATACTCACCACATCCTGTACCTTATAATTTTCTTACTGATTAAAATATCCTTGATGGAGAGGCACAAATCTGCTAGTCTATTTGCCTTGGTCTTCTTTCACACTTTTAAAATTAATTAATTAATTTAATAGAATTTATTACTACATAACTCAGTTCCTCTCCCCCCTCTCTACACCATAGAAGGTATCACCCAGCCAAATATATATAAACATATATATAAATAAATAGAAACATGAAATATACTATCTATCTATCTATATCTATCTATCTATCTATCTATATATGTATATATATATATATATATATATATAGTGTGCTTTGTATTTCTACTTTTCAGTTTATCCTCTGGAGGTGGACATTCACAGGTTAATTCTTCAAATATTAACTTTATATTCAAATATAACATTTTCTTGGCTCTACCCATTTCATTCTTCATTACATCATGTAAATCTTCCCAAATTTTTTAAAATTAATCTGCTTATCATTTCTTACAGCACAGCAGTATTCCAACAAAGTCATATACCACAATTTGTCTAGCCGTTCTACAATTAATGGACATCCCTTTAATTTTAAGTTCTTTGCCATAACAAAGAAAACATATATAAGAACATATAGATTATTTTTCTTTTTCCCTAACCACTTTGGGAAATTGACTCAGCAGTGATATTGCTGAGTCTAATAAGGGTCTACGCAGTTTTATAACTCTCTGGGAATAATTCCAAATTGCTCTCCAAAATGACTGAATGAATGTGTAGTTCCACCAACAGTGTATTAGTTTCTTCTCTTTTCCATATCTCCTCCAACAGTTGTCATTTTGCCCGTTTATCATTTTAGCCAATCTAATAGGTATGAAATGATATCAGAATTAGTTTAATTTGCATTTCTTTAAGCAATAACGATTTACAGCATTTTTTTCATATACCTATATATGGCTTTGATTTTTCCAAAAAATATACGTTCATATATTTTGCCCATTTATCATTTGAGGAATGACTCTAATTCTTATAAATATGACATAGTTCTTTTCATATTTTAGATATGAAATCTTCATCCAAGAAACTGTCTATAGAATTTTCCTCAGTTTTCTGCTTTCCTTTTATTCTTGGCTTTGTTAGTTTTATTTGTACAGTAACATTTTAATTTAATGTATTTAAAATTTATATCTCACAATGCTCTCCATATTTTGTTTATTCATAAATTCCTCTCCTATCTTTAAATGTGATAGGTAATATGTTCCCTATTCTAATTTTCTTTTTTTTCTTTCTCCTTTCATGTCTAGGTCATGTATTCATTTTGATTTTATCTTAGCAAATGATGTAAGATATTGACCTGTACCTGGTTTGCACCAAACTACTTTTCAATCGTCCCATCAATTTTATCAAATAGTGGGTTCTTATCCTCAAAACTTGGATGTATACTTTTGTTGATATAAGGTTATTATAATGTTTTGCTACTATTTATTGTGTGTCCATTCTGTTTTGCTGATCCACATTTCTATTTCTTAGTACCAGATAGTTTGATAATCACTGCTTTATAATACAGTTTAATATAGGGTACTGCTATGCCTCCTTCCCTTACACTTTTATTAATTCATTTGACATTATTCATCTTTTTTTCTGTCAAATTATTTTTTTTTTAATTTTTTTCTAGCTTAATAAAATAATTTTTTTTTGTAATTTGATTTGGATGTCATTGAATAAATAGATTCATTTTGGTAGGATTGTCATTCTAATTATATTGGCTCTACCCACCATTAAACAATTAGTATTTCTCTAACTATTTAAATCTGACTTTATTTGTCTAAAAAGTATTTTATAATTATGTTTGTATAGTTCATGGGTTTGTTTTAGTAAGTATGCTCCAAGATATTTTATTTTGGTTATTTTAAATGGGTTGCCTCTTTCTGTCTCTTCTAAGATTCTCTATCACTCTTTTTTTTTTAAACCCTTACCTTCCATCTTGGAGTCATTACTGTGTATTGGCTCCAAGGCAGAAGAGTGGTAAGGGCTAGGCAATGGAAGTCAAGTGACTTGCCCAGGGTCACACAGCTGGGAAGTGTCTGAGGCCAGATTTGAACCTAGAACCTCCTGTCTCTAAGGCTGGCTCTCAATCCACTAAGCTACCCAGCTACCCCCCTCTATTATTCTTAATCTTGAGCCATATTTCCAAATTTATTTTCCATTATCTTCCTTTATATCCATCATCACCCTAAAGTCAGAAAGTATAAAGGTAAAGGGTGATTTAGGTAAACAGATCTTTTCAAATTCTCCTTCATCCTTCATGCAGAGCTTGTTTTTGTATAAATTAAAATTATCATCATGATAGTATGTATGCTTGTGCACATCATGATTACCACATCACAAGGTGACCAAGAGTCCTATAAAATGATGCTTCTTGGCACCTTTGGGCACAGAATAAAACCAACTCTTCCAATTCCTCAACTCACTTCTTTAATGAATACTTATAAAACTCTCTCTTGTCTCCTGTTTTAATTAAAACAACAGGGTCAGAAGAGATGGTTTAGCTCCTTCACGTGTGTAATTTTGAGGCAAAGATTGAAAATTAAGTGTCAGTAATTTAAATATTTCTATAGATAATCTTAAAAACTTGTGACTCTAAGGAGTTCTGCCCCCTTTTCCATCATTCCATATTCCACAAATCTGTGACTACATAATCAAAAGAGTTCTGTATAGGGTTGAATACCATTTTGTATTTTGGTCTACTTCATGGCTTACATGGCCAAAACAAATTCTCCACTATTTACCACGCCTCACGTAATGAGCTCCTGTGCTCTTATTTGCTCTATTCCTTGGACAACAGGCATTGTCTATTGCCTGGCCCATATCTCCAGCTTTAACAGAACTGCAGAATCTACCAGCACATGTATTCTACTGATAGAGTGCCAACTTGTGCTTGGAAGACATTTTTATCCCTGAGACTACAAGAGGACTATTTGATGCTGTTTTAAGATAAAAATAAATTATTGGGGAGGGTGAATCACTCCACACTATTCTACCATTTCAAACCCCAGAAACAAGGCAATGTGAGAAAGTGTAGAGCTTGGGGTCAGAGAAGCCAAGTTCAAATCCTGACATTATTACATACTATCTCCTGAGTCCAAGTCCAGCCCTATTTCCACTTATTCATGTTGCATACATCCATTCCCTGATGTGAAAACACTCCAGCCAAGGACAATAGCTGCCAGTTAAATAAATGGAATGGTTAAAAACAGGGTCACATTCTTTGGCTGATAGTAATCAAATAATTGTAATCCAAAACCGGTTTCTGGATGCCCAGAAAACAGCCTCTATTGGTAAACAATAATTAGGTATTTTGGGTCTTTAATTGTATGGGCTACTCTCTCTTCCTACCAAGCAGACAGTCCTTAGCTACCTCAGATGACTAAGAAGTTCAATCCCTTGCAGTACTTGCTGAAAATCTATTGGAAGCTCAGCATCATGCTAATGTGAGACATAGAAAGAAATTGAAGACAATTCTTCCTTTCAAGTACCTTACAATTCTTTTATTATCATTTTAAATAGAGGTATTGTTCTAAGGCAGAAGAGTGGCAATGGCTAGGTAATTGAGGTAAAGTGACTTTCCCAGGGTCACACAGCTAGGAAGTATCTGAGACCAGATTTGTACCCAGGTTGTTCTCTCTATCCACTGAGCCACCTTGCTGTCCTAGCTTATGATTCTTAGCTGGAGAATCAAGGTCTTTATTCAAAGCAATAGCCACAACAAATGTTATATAATGATATAAGGTAAAACAGGGGGATGGAAGAAGCTTCAATATCTGGGGGAAGCTTCCTAAAGGAAATACCTAGATTTTTGTTGTTTAGTCATTCAGTAAAGTTTTACTCTGCTGTTTGGGGTTTTCTTGGCAATGATACTGGAGTGGTTTGTCATTTCCCTCTCTGGCTCCTTTTACAGATGAGGAAACTGAAGCAACAAGAGTTAAATGACTCGCTGGGGGTTCCATAGCTAGCAAGTATCTAAGGCCATATTTGAACTCAGGAAAATCAATCTTCCTGACTCTAGGGTCAGTGCTTCATCCACTGTGCCACCTAGCTGCCCAGGATCTAAATAGTAGTAATTAAATGTATAGCATCTAAATAAACTAAGGTGATGAGGAGGTGAATCAAGTCTCCAAGACTAGAACTAAATAATCAAGAAACTGAAGGCAGGAACTTTTTTTATCAATTTTTATTTTATTTAAAACCAAGTTTCCATAAAATCAGCTCATCAGTAAAACAAAAAAAAACAAACCTAGAGTGATCTGCTTGTAAATATTTAACAGCTACCTTTCCAAAGGGAAAGATGTATCCACAAGACACAAAGTTCACTTTCCGTTATTAACATTTTCACTATCACTTAGACAGTCAACAAAAAACAATAAATGGAGCCTAGATTTGCAGTAGGCCAATTTCAGAAGTGTGAATGTTTTCAAAACAAACAAACAAAAACCTTAACAAATGGTTCTCATTGAGTTGACTCTAGGACACATAGAGGTTGTTTTCCTCTGTATATATGATACAACACTGAGACTGCCCAGCCTGAAATAGAGGGCTTCCATAAGGGAATAGTAAGGGATAAGACTGAAGAGGTGTGGAGGACTTTGAAATTCAGACTAAGATGTTTGGACTTTGTTCTGAGGGGAAAATGTGTCACTGAAAGGTTTTTTTTTTTTTAATTTACTTAAATTTATTTATATATTTATTTTTGGTTTGTTAAAAAGCCTCCTTGCCTCCCTCCCTTAACTCCCATCATTAGAGAAGGCATCATTTGATAAAAAGACCTGTGTATGTGTATAAACTATGCCTTACTTATTTCTATTTATCAGTTCTTTCTTTGGAGTTGGACATACGCACCATTCATCAAATAATATTTCTGTTGCTGTTTATAATGTTCTTTGGATCTACTCTTTTGACTCTTGATAATTTCATGTTGCTCTTCCCATGTTTTTCCAAAACTAGCCTGTTCTTATGGTGTATTCCATCAAATCATATGTCACAACTTGTTCAGCCACTCCTGCATTGACTGGGGGCATCCCTTCAATTTCCAGTTCATTGCACCACAAAGCAAGCTACTATAAATATTTTTTGCATAGAGGTTCTTTTCCCTTTTCCCTGTTCACTTTAGGAAACAAAAGCAATAGTAGTATTACTGGGTTAAAAGGTATGAACAGATTTGGAACTCTTTGAGCATAATAACAGATTGCTCTCATTTTTGAGCAAACTGCCCAACAGCAATGAGTGAGAGAAAAAGTGAGTGAGAGAGGGAAAGGATTACCTTGAACACAAAGCCAGAGCTGTTCAAGTGATCTGGATCTGATTTTTTTTAACATTATTTTATTTGGTCATTTTCATACATTGTTCTTTAGAAACAGATAATTTTCTTTTCCTCCCCCCCAACCCCCCACCACCCCTTACCTAGCTGATTCCTTAGCCGATTCGTCTGGGTATCACATGTGTCCTTGCTCTGAACCCATTTCCTTGTTGTTGGTATTTGCATTAGGGCGCTCATTTAGCGTCTCTCCTCAATCATGACCCCTCAACCTCTGTAGTCAAGCAGTTGCTTTTCCTCCGTGTTTTTACTCCCTCAGTTTGTCCTCTGCTTGAGGATAGTTTTTTGTTTGTTTGTTTGTTTGTTTGTTTGTTTTTTCTCGTAGATCGCTGCAGGTTGTTCAGGGACATTGTAAAGCCATTACTGGAGAAGTCCATTACGTTCTCTTGTGCCACAGTGTATCAGTCTCTGTGTACAATGTTCTCCTGGTTCTGCTCCTCTCACTCTGCATCACTTCCTGAGGGTCGTTCCAGTCTCCATGGAACTCCTCCACTTTATTATTCCTTTTAGCACAATAGTATTCCATCACCAACATATACCACAAGTTGTTCAGCCATTCCCCAATTGAAAGGCATCCCCTCATTTTCCAATTTTTGGCTACCACAAAGAGTGCAGCTATGAATATTCTTGTACATGTCTTTTTACTTATTATCTCTTTGGGGTACAAACCCAGCAGTGCTATGGCTGGATCAAAGGGCAGACAGTCTTTTATCACCCTTTGGGCATAGTTCCAAATTGCCCTCCAGAATGGTTGGATCAATTCACAACTCCACCAGCAATGAATTAGTGTCCCCACTTTGCCACATCCCCTCCAGCATTCACTACTTTCCTTTGCTGTCATGTTGAACAATTTGCTAGGTGTGAGGTGATACCTCAAAGCTGTTTTGATTTGCATCTCTCTGATTATAAGAGATCTAGAACACTTTCTCATGTGCTTATTAATAGTCTTGATTTCTTTAACTGAAAATTGCCTATTCATGTCCCTTGCCCGTTTTTCAATTGGAGAATGGCTTGATTTTTTGTACAACTGGCTTAGCTCTTTATAAATTTGAGTAATTAGACCTTTGTCAGAGGTTTTTGTTATGAAGATTGTTTCCCAATTTGTTGCTTTCCTTCTAATTTTAGTTACATTGGTTTTGTTTGTACAAAAACTTTTTAATTTGATGTAGTCAAAATTATTTATTTTGCATTTTGTGACTCTTCCTAAGTCTTGCTTGGTTTTAAAATCTTTCCCTTCCCAAAGGTCTGACATGTATACTATTCTGTGTTCACCTAATTTACTTATAGTTTCCTTCTTTATATTCAAGTCATTCGTCCATTCTGAGTTTATCTTGGTGTAGGGTGTGAGGTGTTGATCCAAACCTAATATCTCCCACACTCTTTCAATTTTCCCAGCAGTTTTTATCAAATACTGGATTTTTGTCCCAAAAACTGGGGTCTTTGGGTTTGTCAAAGACTGTCTTACTGAGGTCATTTACCCCAAGTCTATTCCACTGTTCCTCCTTTCTGTCTCTTAGCCAGTACCAAATTGTTTTGATGACCGCTGCTTTGTAATATAGTTTGAGATCTGGGACTGCAAGGCCACCTTCCTTGTATTTTTTTTTTCATTATTTCCCTGGATATCCTTGATCCTTTATTCTTCCAAATGAACTTTGTTATGGTTTTCTCTAATTCAATAAAATAGTTTTTTGGTAGTTCCATGGGTATGGCACTAAATAGATAGATAAGTTTGGGTAGGATGGTCATTTTTATTATGTTAGCTCGTCCCACCCATGAGCAATCAATGTTTTTCTAATTGTTTAGATCTAGTTTTAATTGTGTGGAGAGTGTTTTGTAGTTGTGTTCATATAGTTCCTGTGTTTGTCTCGGGAGATAGATTCCTAAGTATTTTATATTGTCTCGGGTGACTTTAAATGGAATTTCTCTTTCTAATTTTTGCTGCTGAACTGGATTGGAGATATATAGAAATGCTGATGACTTATGTGGATTTGTTTTGTATCCTCCAACTTTGCTAAAGTTGTTGATTATTTTGATTAGCTTTTTGGTTGATTCCCTGGGATTCTTTAAGTAAATCATCATATCATCCGCAAAGAGTGACAGCTTGGACTCCTCATTGCCAATTTTAATACCTTCAATTTCTTTTTCTTCTCTAATTGCTACTGCTAGTGTTTCTAGTACAATATTAAATAATAGAGGTGATAATGGGCATCCTTGTTTGACTCCTGATCTTATTGGGAAGGCTCTGAGTTTTTCCCCATTGCAGATGATGTTTGCTGATGGTTTTAGGTATATACTGTTTATTATTTTTAGAAAAGGCCCTTCTATTCCTATACTTTCTGGTGTTTTCAATAGGAATGGCTGTTGTATTTTGTCAAAGGCTTTTTTCTGCATCTATTGAGATAATCATGTGATTTTTGTCAGTTTGCTTGTTTATATGGTCAATTATGTGGATGGTTTTCCTAATATTGAACCATCCTTGTATCCCTGGTATAAATCCTACTTGATCATGATGGATGACCCTTCTGATCACTTGCTGGAGTCTTTTTGCTAGTATCCTATTTAAGATTTTTGCATCTATATTCATTAGGGAGATTGGCCTATAGTTTTTTTTTCTCTGTTTTTAACCTGCCTGGCTTTGGGATCAGTACCAAGTTTGTGTTGTAAAAAGAATTTGGTAGAACTCCTTCTTGGCTTATTCTGTCAAATAGTTTGTATAGTATTGGGGTTAGCTGTTCTTTGAATGTTTGATAGAATTCATTTGTGAATCCGTCTGGACCTGGGGATTTTTTCTTAGGGAGTTCTTTGATGGCTTGTTCAATTTCTTTTTCTGATATGGGGTTGTTTAGATAATTTATTTCTTCTTCTTTTAGTCTAGGCAATTTATATATTTGTAAGTATTCATCCATATCACGTAGATTGCCATATTTTTTGCCATATAATTGGGCATAGTAGTTTTTAATGATTGCCTTGATTTCCTCATCATTAGAGGTGAGGTCTCCCTTTTCATCTTGTATACTGTCAATTTGGCTTTTTCTTTCCTTTTTTTAATTAGACTGACTAGTGAAAATATGCTATTATTAAATGGTTATATCTTGTGTCTTTTTGCAGGACTTTGTTGGTGATATAGAGAGATGCTTATAACTTATGTGGGTTTATTTTATATACTGTTACTTTGCAAAAATTATTGATACATTCAACTAATTTTTAATTAAATCTCTAGTGTTTTCATATATACCGTCATGTCATTTGCCAAAAGGGAGAATTTCATTACCTTTGACATAGACATTTGATATAGGGAAGAAATTTCCTCTCCTAATGCAGGTCCTTACTCTCTCTGAACCTTAAAGTCCATTCTGATTAGTTCAATCTCTTTTTTCATCTCTTATTACTATTTCTAGCAATTCTAAAACCATATTAAATAATATTGGCCATAATTGACATCTTTAAAGAACAAATAATTTACATAGTGTGAATTCAGATAGTTTTCAAGGATACCTCTAAAATAAAATTCTTAGTCTTTGAGAATGAGAGAAAACCAACCAGTCTCAAAATATAATAATAATAATAATAATAATAGTCATTCTTAAGGTCACAGAATAAATTTCAAAATTTCCCTGGAATCCTTCAAGAGAAAAAAAAAGTACTTTATGCTAATATCCTTCTTCTGTATTTATTTCCCAATTTTTTTTCTGAATCCTCTTTGTCTTGTCTTTATTTTTTTTAAAAGAAAGGTAAGATACAGAAAAGTCAAAAAGGAACAAAAACTGAGTTACTGAGAGGGATTATTTGGTTTAGCAAACTGGTTTAGTAAGTATATCATCAAGATCTGGTACATTGTTCTTCCCAGAGGATTTGTGAATGGCAAAGTCCTACTTTCTGTTTTCCTCATTCCTTTTTTCTTCTGGCTCATGATTTATGTTTCTCAAACCAGGTTTATTCCCTTAGCTTCTGAATGAACTCTCAACTGATTTATGAGCCCCCATCCTGTACTGTGTGGAGCCCAGGGCATGTTCCTTCAACTTTCTGTCATGTCATAGGGTGACTGTGTCCCTGGCTACCAAGGCTAGCTGCTCAAGGAGAAAGAAGGAAGCCCTGGTCAAGGCCTTCTGGACAAATATTTCAACCTCATTGCTTCTTCCCTTCACCTTACCATTAATGTTTGATTCCTGAGTATCTAAAAAACACTTTGTTCAAGATAGTTTTTTTCAAACTGATAACCAGATGAGAAAGATCCAGCAGAAGTAAGTCCCTGGGGTGAAGTGGAATGGGAAAGAACTGATGAGAGAAAGAAAAGAGATACTGACCAAGGGGATAAGAGATTACCTGATGGAGGTGGGCAGTGGGTAATAATGGGCAATGATGCAAGCAGGACCTTCGTATTCTAAAATCGTATTGTTTTCACCAATTGTCAGTAGTTAAGCATAAAATACAAAATCTGTAGTTTCAGCATGTCAAACATAAATTACAGAACCTGTATTATTAATCAATGAACCATTCTGTACTATTAATCACCTATACTGGATCCATAATGTCCTGTACTGGGCATCAGCTTTGTGCTATTTGGTATTATTAATGACTCATATTGTTCTGTTTTTATCTTAGTTCTGAACTGTTAGGCATTATCAATTACCCATAGTGGTAATTTACCATACTGTATTCCCCACCTTCCATGTTCCTGTTTTTGATGAAGGGATTCCAGAAGAGCAGTGAGATCTCTTCTACACTGACAAATCATGACAAGTGAGTCAATGAGGGAAATATGGGACATGTGCACTAAATCTGCCCATGCTCCTTATTCCCTTTCTGGTGTCTCCAAGTTCACCCATGATATGTTAGACCCCAAACCACACCTGTAATATCCAGGAGTGAATTATTCTGAGAAAAGGTAGAGATTTTCCTGGAATGGGAGGTAATAAGCTCCCAAACCCTCAATAATTCTACAAACCCTGATTTACACAAGGAAACTGCTATTCCATCAGTTATAGAAGTGCTATTCCACCAACTCAAGAGCTACTCCATCAGGTCCAAGGTTCATCCATCAACCTCAAGGCTGTTCAATTAGCCTCTAGGCTATTCCATCAGATATTAGACTATTATACTATATTAAAAATCTCTGTCTTCAAATAAATTCTTTTCTTACTTTTGGATTGAACAGTTTGAGCTCCAGTTTGTGTTTCTCCCACAACTTACCAAACACAAACTTTGTCTAAATTACAGTTTTGCTGAGAGAGAGAGAGAGAGAGAGAGAGAGAGAGAGAGAGAGAGAGAGAGAGAGAGAGAGAGAGAGAGAGAGACTATTTCTAGTTCCTACAGTATGGCATCAACCAAACACTGGGTCATTTTAAAGTAAAAATGTATTTACCATCCCTTAGTTTCACTGTCCCCTAGAAAACAAAGCTTGTTTCCCTTGCCCATGATAAAACTTGAGCTATCCTTATAAAGCCAGGACCTAGAGCAGTTATGGCAAACCTTTTAGAGATCAAGTGCCCAAAGTGCACCCTCTTTCCACATGTGTTCAATATAAAGCCACCCAATGAAATAACCCAATAAAAAGGTTTGCAATAGAATATCTCCCTTCTTCCTTTCTTCCATTAATCAAATTTAGTTACACTCTCTGACAAATCTACAACCCAGGATTGAGGAGGGTGATCCTACATGAGGATAAATACATATGGATACATACATATGGATACCTTTGGAGGAGAAGGAGGATATCATGATAATTATTCTGGTGGGGGTATTTCTGAAAATCAAGGGAGCTTGTAACCTTAGTACCAAAGACCCAGTCCACGGCACTGCCTAAGCCCTTCACTTTAAAAACACTTTGATTATCAGTGGGAAAACTAGTTCTGTTTTTACCACTATTACTCTTATTATCTTAGGAAGTGCTTTAGAAAAACCTGTTGTTAAAAAAAACACAATCAAGAGAAATTACATTGGGAGGATCTTGTTTGTATTAAGAATTCTTCATGTGACAGATCTGAGATCTTTTAAATAATAGGTCCTATAGGAGATTGGGTTTATAGACAATGTTTTCAGACAGTTGTTTATAGTCAATTCCATAGCTAGGGAATCTGAGTCTTGAGATAAAATTTCAAAAAGTACCTCCCACCTTCCCTTTTTCAATGCAGAAAAAACAGTTCTTCTGTCTTCACCATACCCACACAATGCAGAGAATACTTGGATGTTATTTGTAACTACAGAGGGAGAAAAAAGAGAGACCTGTCAGAGGTTTTCTTCCTGGGAAAGACTCTTGCTTGTTCTCCCCTGTATTAGGCCTGGTTCCCATAGAGGCCAGAACCTCTGGCCTAATTAACCCTCTGAGAACTGAATATCAGATGATCAGCTATGTGTATCTGCTCCTGGTTTAGAGAGTTAACTGTAATTCTGTAGAGTTTCTGATGTCTTCTTTAAATTTGGCTCTGTAAAATAGCCAAAGGTCTAAACTGTGACTTCTGGTTAGTTTCCCATGCTTCCTCTAGTCTACTAGCCCTCAGACTTTGGAAAGGTATTTGGGTAGAAGCTACAACTATGTTTATAAGTCATTTATTACTTGGTGGACAGTCCAGTGGCAGAGAAATCTGAATTTAAGGCAAGGTTCCTTCCAGGTTTTAATCTATGATACTCTGCTCAAACTGAAATACACTGCATACTGAAGATGAATGAGAAATGAGGATACAATGTCTTTGGACATCTAATGAAAGTCAATAGGAATCAAGGACTGAATTTACGTTAAAATTTCTAGGAACCCATCTATTGTATAAATCAGTATTTATACTGTAACTGGGTATCTACTGAGGAATATCACTTCTCAGGGTTTCCTTTGAAAATACATGATATCAACAAATGACCAGAATCAATAAGAAGAAAAAGGAAGATGGAGACAAATAATTTCTGCCTTCATTCATTCCTTTCTGGTCATGATGTCTCACTTTGGGTCTTTCTTGACTTCAAGTACTGAGTCTTATTTAAATGTTGTATTCTACTTAGTGCCCAATACAATTCTCTGCATACAGTGAGTGTTTAATATATGTTTGTTGAATGAATGAATGAAGACTGACATCAACACATCATTTCATTATTCTCTTAGTTATTTGCCAGTGGTTGGCAGTAACAAGGGGCATCTAATCTCCATTAGACATAAGCCATTTTTAAGAGCTTTCAGGAAGAACAAGCTTTCCCCTTGCTTAATAGAAATGTACAAAAAGTACAGGATGCTTCCCAAGCCACCAGGCAAATGATCCCTTATCTTTCTGATCCTTCTGGGCACAAGGAGCAGAAAAAAAAATCATATCATAATGTCTTGTCCTGAGACTCTGAAGGGGTTGATATTTCATCAGACTCACCACCTCCCCCATACCAATGATTCTAAGAATAATTCAATGACGTGCAATTTGAGAGTTAAAAATTTGCAGTGTTAGAGGAAAATGCTAGAATGGAAAAAGTTCTGAATTGGGAAACAAGCATGAGTACCAATCATGGCACTACTATCCCTCTATACTGCATTTCATCATTTGTAAAGTGAGGATGGGATGATATGGCCTCTGAATTCTCTTCCAATCTTTCCAATCATTCTAAGCGTTGGGTTCTGAAGTTCTGAATAGGGCACTAATTAATTCACAGAATTGCAACTAGCTAAATAGTGTTCTGAAGATTATTATATTTTGCTGCTATATTTTTCTTAAATTTTGCTGCTATATGTATTTATCTACTTGTTTCCAGTGGGAGGAATTCAATGAAATGAACTTTATGAAGTATGAAAAATATGAAGAATAGGTATACCTGCATAATGGGTTCCTTTGGTTAAAACCAAACCTATGGTTTTGTGGTTTGTTGTTGATGTCCATATTGGATTTCACAGCCTCTGAGAATTAGGGAAAAAGTGAAAACATTTGTAAAATACTGAAACTCTTACTGGCATAAATATAAATATTAACATATATGAAATATAATTGTATGCATAATACATACATCATTCTTGTATTATAACCAGAGTTTCGTTTGTTAAAGTGATTAACAAGCCATTTTTTCTAATTAAAAAATGTATAGTTGGCAAGTAAGAGACAACCTGGCATAATGAAGAGAGGACTGGAAAACAAAGACAGGAAGAGGTGAGTTCTCTACCTCAGACACTTACTAGCTGTGTGATCCTGGACAAGTCACTTAACCTCAGTTTCCTCATCTGTAAAATAGAGATAATAGCACTTCCCCGGGTTATTGTTGGGATAAAGTAGGAACATGTTCATAAAGTATTTTGCAAATTTTAAAGCACTATAGATTCAAGTTCACAAGAATTCTTTGGGCACACTCTTCAGTAACTAAGTGACACACATTAATTGTGACCACCAGCTTCGGATGCCCAATCTCAATAATGAAACAGCCAAATTCCAAGTTTTGCCTTTTTTGCCTACATTTTGGAGAATGAGTTGGGTACAACAATGTGTTCAGGCATGCACACAACCTACCATTTCCAAATTGTCACCAGTTACACAGTTTCAAAGGCTTTGAAAAGAGCATCTTTCACCCATGCCAAACATTTTGACTGTGGCCAGCTTTTCACTATTCAAGCCAAATAGAAGGTTGAAGCATTTCTTTAGAGAACTCCAGCCAATTCACCCTTCAACATGAACAAAGACAAATCTCAAAACAAGAAGCTTATGTCTAAGTGACTTGGGTATTTTTCAGGACTGAATCATTCAAGTAATAGCTTCAATTCTCTACTTCATCACTTTGATAGTGGAAGCCTAGTCAAGGATGCTAAAATACATTCGAAATTTTGATTTAAGGGAATAAGATGAGAAAATGAATGTGAGTGTCAATCAACAAAATGTGTTAAGGAAATTGGAGGATGAGTAGAGCAAGGGACTTTATGTGCAAAGGCTGACCTTGCATCAGTGGGCTCTGTTTTGACATGTAATTCTCAGGGATAGTAGATTTATATTTAGCCATCCAAGTTTTTCTGTCCTATTCCCTTCTGGACAACAACATGTATTTTCAAGGTCAGTGAATGTCCCAGCTGGAAGGGAGCTTGGACATTATCAAAGAGAACCTCTGTCTTGTACAAATGAGGAAACTAAGGGGACTAAGCCTAGCCAACTGGTCATCCATTTAGTTAACAGAAGTCCTGGGAATAGGGAAATGAGCCTTTGTTAGATGTAATATGCATATTAAAGATATTTCATTTGATCCTCACTGTAACCCTCTGAAGTAAGTCTTATTATTTTCTTCATTTTATAGCCGAGAAAACTGAGACAGGGAAAGTTTAAGTGACTTGCCCACAGTTAAGGCTAAATAAGTGTCTGAGGCTCAATATGAACTCAGATCTTCCTGAATCCAGACCTAGAGTAAGGAGTGCATCCCTAGCAAGAAGGAAACCCAGGTATATAACAATGAGATTAGGGATGGTTGTTGATGGAGTCAAAGAGTTCTCATAATGATTGACATATGGCCAAGGAAAGGAGGATCAGCCAAAAGTTGGGGCTACCCATAAAATAAAATTATAAGAAAGTGAGGCAAAAAGAGCTATAATTGGACAAAAAATCATAATCGTCAGTAGCATGGAAAGAGAGAAGTTCACTTCTTCTGTGCCACCTAGCTATCCCATATAATAGAACCCAAGTCTCCTCACTCTCCTCTAGTTGCCCTTTCTTTATACAAAAATGTCTTCTTCAAATAACTCCCATGTTTAATGGTTCACAGAAATATTCTAGGAATAAAACTAAGAAGCCCATAGGTAATGGATTGAGCTGCAAAACAATGAGCTAACTGGCCCTGATATAATACTAAGTACATTTAGCTACAGAAGCATCATTGGGACAGACTTAGCCAGATGTACTATGGTGTCACTCAGATATGCTTATAAACTTAGCTCTGTGAGTAAGCTGACTCATTAGAAAAGACACCAGAATAGTAGGAGTCCTTCTCACATCTGCCACCAATATACTCCATGATGATACTGTGAGCCTGTTTACTTACTGATAAAGGAAAAAGAGCACTATTTATTTGTTAATCCCTCTAAAATCCTATGATTAAAAAGGTACTAAGGGAATGCTAATTTTCAGTGAGCAAACATCTTCCATTTTAAAAAAAGATAATCCTAGATTTTAGCTTTCTATTCCTCTGGATGATTTATTATTGACATATCTTGCTACCTCACCAGTCCCCATTCCCTTCCTTCTAATTCAAAAGTGGTTAACATGTTTATACCATGAATTCCTTTTGCAGTTTAATGAAAATTTTAGTTCTTTTAAATATATTTTGAATAGATCACATAAAATGATCTAAACATATCACATATTTTAAATATAGCACATAAAATATACAGGATACAAAGGAAATCAATTATATTGGAACCCAGTTTTTTTTAAAAAAATTTAAATTCATGAAAAAAATTTTAATTTAAAAAATGAAAAAAATTCATGGTCAATAAACTCTACTTTAATTGTTTCTCTCTTTCCTCCCCTCCCCCTTGCTGACAAATAGGCTTACTTGCCAACCTACTTCTTTTTGTCTCACTTTCTTTGGCAGTTTTATGGGTGGCTACATCTTCTGGCTGGTTCTCCCTTCCTTGGCCATATGTCAACCATTATGAGAACTCTCTGAATCCATCCATAACCATCCTTTATCTCACTGATGTATACCTAGGGTTACTCCAAGGCTGTGGATGCAATCCTTCCTCTGAGTGTTATGCCTAGTATCAGTGCCTGTGAAATGAGGTAACTTTCACCATGCTACCTTGGTGGGATCCACTCAATGTGGGCCATCCTAGATCCAGTTTAAGTGATCTCTGAAAAAAGTCCAAGTACCCCCAATTATAATGGGTAAGAGAGTGAATGTTGTTTGTTAATATGGTTTAAGTGGAAAACACCAAGAATGCCAGAATCTCCATGCTAAGATCATTGAAAGGAAATACTTGGATCTGTACATAAATAACTTCAAATTCATGTGGTGAAAAACGACACCACATTCTTTGGGTTGGAGGTCTGGTGGACCTTTTCTTTAGAAAAGTCTGGTTTGTTTGCTCACTGAAGTTAACAGTCAAGAATTCCCTTAAGAACCAAGGGCTTCCTCTCCTGCTGACATTGTTTGTTTGTGTCTGGGGGCTAGAAGCAGCTTTCCTGTGTTCTAGTTTTAATGCAAACAGATGAAGGTTTGATGTTTTCTGACCTGGATGACAATGGGGACAAACCACCAGAAAAGGATATAGTTCTTTTTTTCTCCTTTTCGGCATGAAGCATACACCCAAGAAAAAAGCTCTTCTAAAGCTTAGGGGTACTGGTGCCCAGTCTTTCAGAAGCCCAGGCCAAAAAAGCTCTCTTTCCTGCTGCTGGAAGACCTGTTTTCTCTTCATGACCTGCAGGAGAGCCAGAGTAGAGGCAGCCCACCACCAACAGAAATGATGGCTGTCAAAGAGAAAACTATAAAATAGGATCTAAGTGCCCCTCTGCTTCTTTAAAGGAATCCAGTGTTCTCTTCTGGCTTCCAATTCTAATCAAGTAACCAGTATTCGGATTCTACCCCATAGTTATGGATAATATTCCCACGCTCACTTTGGCATCCCAACTTGACCAGCCTGCAGTGGGTCCCATTCCAAGGAACTTCTAGTATCTATACTCTTCCATTAAAATAGATCAATCCTGAGTGCCTTCAGGATCCTGTTAGATTACTGAATGGCCAAGCTGATAAACTAAAATTTAACATTAAACTAATACTGAAACATTGATGGTTGCTGGGAATATACTATTATGTTATCTGAATGATTTGTTATCATTTTTTAGAAGGATCTCCAATGCTTTTATTCTTCTTATATGATCTAAAATTATAATATGATTTCTAAAACTGTTCAATGCAATTTTGAGGCAGCTGGTTGTAGTGGTAGATTGGGAATTGGAGAATTGGGATTCAGATCCTGACTTTCCTTCTTCCTGACCCATTTAATCCTTGAACAAGTAACTCTAACAGTTTCCTCATCTACTAAAGAAGGGATAGGACCAAATAACATAGCCCTTTCCCTAATTAATAGCAAGAATTTCAGGACTTAATAATGTCCTCACTGAACTTAGAGGAAGTGCCTAAAAATTATAACACTATGCATTTAAATTCACTTAAATGTAAATTTTTCCTGAGAAAGTTTAGATGATTGTGTTGCTGTTCAATGTAAAACTGTTAAAACTTTTTTTAAGTCTCTTAAGAATAGAAGAGATGGGGGCAGCTGGGCGGCTTAGTGGATTGAGAGCCAGACCTAGAGGTGGGAGGTCCTGGGTTCAAATCTGGCCTCAGACACTTCCTAGCTATGTGACTCTGGGCAAGTCACTTAACCCCCATTGCCTAGCCCTTACCCCTCTTCTGCCTTGGAATCAATACACAGAATTGATTCTAAGATGGAAGGTAAGGTTTGTTTGTTTTTTATAAATGGAAGTGATATATGGGAGCAGGGAGAAGCCTAGGCAAATCTCTTAGTAAATCATATTTTTATAACAATTTGTGGTTAACAAAGCAATTTTGGCACAACAATCCTTACAAAACTTACAAATGGACATCAGTTCCTCCAAGATGTTAGGATGGACCTGACTTAGTAGGTCCATTCATCAGTCCCACCTTCCATTTCTATAAACTCTTTCAAGACCACACAAATTAACCCATTCAGTCCCTTAGCTTCCTTATTTTTCTTTTTTCTTCTTTTTTTCACTTTAAACATTATTTTATTTGGTCATTTCCAGACATTATTCATTGGAAACAAAAATCATTTTCTTTTCCTCCCCACCCCCCTTCCCAACACCTCTCCCTTAGCTGGCGCACAATTCCACTGGATATCACATGTGTTCCTGGTTCGAACCCATTTCCATGTTGTTGGTATTTGCACTAGAGTGTTCATTTAGAGTCTCTCCTCAGTCGTATCCCCTCCACTCCTTTAGTCAAGCAGTTGCTTTTCCCCAGTGTTTTTACTCCCACAATTTATCCTCTGCTTGTCGATAGCGTTTTTTAGATCCCTGCTGATTGTTCAGGGACACTGCATTGACACTAATGGAGAAGTCCATTACCTTCGATTGTACCACAGTGTATCAGTCTCTGTGTACAATGTTCTCCTGGTTCTGCTCCTCTCTCTCTGCATCACTTCCTGGAGGTCGTTCCAGTCTCCATGGAATTCCTCCACTTTATTATTCCTTTTAGCACAATAGTATTCCATCACCAACATATACCACAAGTTGTTCAGCCATTCCCCAATTGAAAGGCATCCCCTCATTTTCCAATTTTTGGCTACCACAAAGAGTGCAGCTATGAATATTCTTGTACAAGTCTTTTTACTTATTATCTCTTTGGGGTACAAACCCAGCAGTGCTATAGCTGGATCAAAGGGCAGACAGTCTTTTATCACCCTTTGGGCATAGTTCCAAATTGCCCTCCAGAATGGTTGGATCAGTTCACAACTCCACCAGCAATGAATTACTTTCCCCACTTTGCCACATCCCCTCCAGCATTCACTACTTTCCTTTGCTGTCTTGTTAGCCAATCTGCTAGGTGTGAGGTGAGACCTCAGAGTTGTTTTGATTTGCATCTCTCTTATTATAAAAGATTTAGAACACTTTTTCATGTACATATTAATAGTTTTGATTTCTCTGGCTGAGAACTGCCTGTTCATGTCCTTTGCCCATTTATCAATTGGAGAATGGCTTGATTTTTTGTACAATTGATTTAGCTCTTTGTAAATTTGAGTAATTAAACCTTTGTCAGAAGTTTTGATGAAGATTGTTTCCCAATTTGTTGCTTCCCTTCTGATTTTAGTTACATTGGTTTTGTTTGTACAAACACTTTTTAATTTGATGTATTCCAGATTATTTATTTTGCATTTTGTGACTCTTTCTATGTCTTTCTTGGTTTTAAAGCCTCTCCCTTCCCAAAGGTCTGACATGTATACTATTCTGTGTTCGCCTAATTTTCTTATAGTTTCCTTCTTTATGTTCAAGTCATTCACCCATTTTGAATTTTTCTTGGTGTAGGGTGTGAGGTGTTGATCCAAACCTCATCTTACCCACACTGTCCTCCAATTTTCCCAGCAGTTTTTATGAAATATTGGATTTTTGTCCCAAAAGCTTGGATCTTTGGGTTTGTCATATACTGTCTTGCTGAGATCACTCACCCCGAGTCTATTCCACTGATCCTCCTTTCTGTCTCTTAGCCAGTACCAAATTCTTTTGATGACCGCTGTTTTATAATATAGTCTGAGATCTGGGACTGCAAGGCCCCCTTCCTTTGTATTTTTTTTCATTATTTCCCTGGATATCCTTGATCCTTTGTTCTTCCAAATGAACTTTGTTATGGTTTTTTCTAGATCAGTAAAAAAATTTTTTTGAAGTTCCATGGGTATGGCACTAAATAGATAGATGAGTTTGGGTAGGATGGTCATTTTTATTATATTGCTTCATCCTACCCATGAGCAGTTAATGTTTTTCCAATTGTTCAAGTCTAGTTTTAGTTGTGTGGAGAGTGTTTTGTAGTTGTGTTCATAAAGTTTCTGTGTTTGTCTCAGGAGATAGATTCCTAAGTATTTTATTTTGTCTAAGGTAATTTTGAATGGGATTTCTCTTTCTAGTTTTTGCTGCTGAGCTGTGTTGGAGATATATAGAAAAGCTAATGATTTGTGTGGGTTTATTTTATATCCTGCAACTTTGCTAAAGTTGTTGATTATTTCAATTAGCTTTTTGGTTGAATCTCTAGGATTCTTTAAGTAGACCATCATGTCATCCGCAAAGAGTGATAACTTGCTCTCCTCATTGCCAATTTTAATGCCTTCAATTTCTTTTTCTTCTCTAATTGCTACTGCTAATGTTTCTAGTACAATGTCAAATAATAGAGGTGATAATGGACATCCTTGTTTCACTCCTGATCTTAATGGGAATACATCTAGTTTATCCCCATTGCAGATGATATTAGTTGATGGTTTTAGATATATACTGTTTATTATTTTTAGGAATGACCCTTCTATTCCTATGCTTTCTAGTGTTTTTAATAGGAATGGGTGTTGTATTGTATCAAAGGCTTTATCTGCATCTATTGAAATAATCATGTGATTTTTGTTGGTTTGCTTGTTGATGTGGTCAATTATGTGGATGGTTTTCCTAATATTGAACCAGCCCTGCATCCCTGGTATAAATCCTACTTGATCATGGTGAATGACCCTTCTGATCACTTGCTGGAGTCTTTTTGCTAATATCCTATTTAAGATTTTTGCATCTATATTCATTAGGGAGATTGGTCTATAATTTTCTTTCTCTGTTTTTGGCCTGCCTGGCTTTGGAATTAGTACCGTGTTTGTGTCATAAAAGGAATTTGGTAGGACTCCCTCTTTGCTTATTATGTCAAATAGTTTGTATAGTACTGGGGTTAGTTGTTCTTTGAATGTTTATCCATCAGGCCCTGGGGATTTTTTCTTAGGAAGTTCTTTGATGGCCTGTTGGATTTCTTTTTCTGATATGGGATTTTTTAAGAAATCTATTTCTTCTTCTGTTAGTCTAGGCATTTTATATTTTTGTAAATATTCATCCATATCACCTAGGTTGGTATATTTATTGCCATATAGTTGGGCAAAGTAGTTTTTAATGATTGCCTTAATTTCCTCTTCATTGGAGGTGAGATCCCCCTTTTCATCCTTGATGCTGTTAATTTGCCTTTGTTCTTTCCTTTTTTTAATTAGATTGACCAGTACTTTGTCTATTTTGTCTGTTTTTTCAAAGTACCAGCTTCTAGTCTTGTTTATTAGCTCAATAGTTCTATCACTTTCAATTTTATTAATTTCTCCCTTAATTTTTAGGATCTCTAGTTTGGTTTTCTTCTGGGGGGTTTTAATTTGTTTGTTCTCAAGTTTTTTGATTTGCATTTCCAATTCCTTGATCTCTGTCCTCCCTAATTTGTTAATATATGCACTCATGGATATGAATTTTCCTCTAAGTACTGCTTTGGCTGCATCCCATAAGGTTTGAAAGGATGTCTCACCATTGTCATTTTCCTCAATGAAATTATTGTTTTTATGATTTCTTCTCTAACTAACCGATTTTGGAGTACCATATTATTTAATTTCTAATTAATTTTTGATTTGGCTCTCCATGTACCCTTTCCAATCAATATTTTTATTGCTTTATGATCTGAAAAGGCTGTATTTATTATTTCTGCTTTTCTGCATTTGAGTGCCATGTTTCTGTGACCTAGTGTATGATCTATTTTTGTGAATGCGCCATGTGGCACTGAGAAGAAGGTGTATTCCTTTTTGTCCCTATTTATTTTTCTCCATATGTCTATTAACTCTAATTTTTCTAAGATTTCATTCACCTCTTTTACCTCTTTCTTGTTTATTTTTTGGTTTGATTTATCTAAATTTGATAGTGGTTGGTTCAAGTCTTCCACTAATATGGTTTTACTGTCTATTTCCTCCTTCAATTCTCCTAGTTTCTCCATTAAAAATTTGGATGCTATACCATTTGGTGCATACATGTTGATTAGTGATATTTCCTCATTGTCTATACTCCCTTTTAACAGAATATATTTACCTTCCCTATCCCTTTTGATCAGGTCTATTTTTGCTTTGGCTTTGTCAGCTATCATGATTGCCACTCGTGCCTTCTTTATATCAGTTGAGGCCCAAAAGGTCTTACTCCATCCTTTAATTCTAACCTTGTGAGTATCAACTCACCTCATATGTGTTTCTTGAAGACAACAAATGGTAGGGTTTTGGGTTCTAATCCAATCTGCTATTTGTCTATGTTTTATGGGTGAGTTCATTCCATTCACATTCAATGTTATGATTGTCACTTGTGGATTCCCTGGCATTTTGATATCTTCCCCTAGTTCTGACCTTTCTTCTTTAGCTATATCATTTTGAACCAGTGATTTACTTTAGGTCAGTTCCCCTAGTCCCCTCTTAGGTCACTTAATCTCTTAAAGCCTCAATTTCCCCATCTGTAAAGTGTGATTAATATATTTCTATTCTGTAACTCATGACATTGCTATGAATAACATATTTTGTGATGTGAGGTAAATAAAAATTAGGAATTATTAATCAGGAGAAAGTTGTGTTATGGAATCCTTGAAGACATTCTTATCTCACCATCCTACATTGGGAATTTAGAAAGTCTGAGGATTTAGCTGAAAACCAAGAAAGTCTCCAAGGTCTGGTTAGCTTGCATCTTTCCCCAGGAGCAAATTCCAGCCACTGGGGCTTAGAAATAAAAGTCAGAGGTCATTTCTTCCATATCCCACTTGTTTTTCTGTGCATAAAAAGTCAAAATACAAAGCATTTTAGAATAATAAGCTTTATCTTCAGGAGTCTCAAAATATAATGAGAATCTAAATAAGAAACATTTTATTTTTCAAATTCTCACCATTACAGAAGGATAATTAATTAGTGAGTGCCATAGATGATGAAGGGAGGGTTAAGGTTGAAGAGAACAAAAAAGAGACCATTTTAAGACCTTTTTCGTGCCTTTCAAAATCCAGTTTAAAGCTTTTAAAGTGGAGAAAAATTACTTTCAAAGAAACACCAAGGTTGTATGATGAATGGGTCATTTTTGCTTAATTGTTTTTCTTTGTATCTAGGAAGGAGGGGATCATATCAGAGGATAATAGATTTAGAATGAAAATTCTAATTTGATAGATATCTCTATCAATATCGATAGATTTGCTTAAGTCCATAAGTATGGCTGGCTGGAGCTCTAGCTATATCTATTTTTAGAAACAACACCAGGGAAAATGAGGCCCCTGCAAAGGAGCTCCCAGTCAACCAGGCTGTGATCTCATCTCCGATGACTGGCATTTAGCTGGCAGAATTTTTCTCTCAGTAGTCCTACATCTACTAATCCCCTCATCAGACTTCTCTTCTTGGTAGGGCTTTCTAGTAGCATTTCAATATTCCAAGAGCTACTTAGTTTTCTTGATGCCTGTCCAGTGACGTAAACAGATTTTGTACAGAGCGCGGCTAGGGAGCAGACAACCCTCTCCAGGGGAACCCCAAACTAGCCCGAGTTCAGCTCTGACGGAAAAAGGGAGCACGTCCCCTAACCTAACCGGAGGGCACACTCCAGCCCGTAATTGTTCAGGCTTGGCTTGTTGCCCAGTTTCTCAGAAATCCTAGTGGCCCCTGGCAACGGAAAGCAAGGTGGTTTGCTGGGAGCATGGGTTGGGGCGAAAAGGTCATAGAAGACTCAAAGAAGATAAAAACTTGCCTCAAGAAATTCTGTTCTCCACACTAATAAGAAGTCTTATTCAAGAACCCAGACGGGGGGCAGCTGGGTGGCTCAGTGGATTGAGAGCCAGACCTAGTATTGACAGTATTGACTCCAAGACAGAAGGCAAGGGTTTTTTAAAAATAAATTAAAAAAAAAAAAGAACTCAGACCTTGAATTTGCAAGCTTTTGTTTGCATTCACAGGAGCTGAGCGGACCGATTTCCAGGGGATTAATGATCCTTGAAGACTTTAAGGGAAAAAAAAGTAAATTTGAAATACCTCAACTATCAAGTTTCTGAAACTGCAAGTTCAGGCAATGAGCTTCGAAAACCATCCTACTCCCTAAAACCATCTCCCCAAGGTCTTAAGAGAAAGGAAAAGAAAATTTAAAAAATTAAAAAAATAAAGAGAAAGGGCTTCTCTGCTTGGTCCCTTGTCACCCCCAGAACCAAGGGACTGAGACAAGATGAAAACTCTTGAGGGAAGAGTTTGAAATGTGCTAAATAGCAGAACAAGCAGATAGATATGGCACGGCAAACCTAAATGGATCCCCGAAAGAGACACTGAAAACTTGGGCAGTGGAATTTCTTTCAAATCTAATAAAGATTATAGGATCTATGCTAACATAAACCAAACTAAAAAAGGAGATCATTAAAAAGCTAGATTAGTCAGAGCAGATATAAACTAAGCTTTTCTCTACCTCTAGTCCTGAATTGTACCAAGGATATGGATAGCCTTTTATTTAGGCACTATTTTTACAAGGGGAACATTAACAACAGCTGCCCACTATTTGAGGGCACCAAATAAGAGTTGGCACAGTTTCAATGGGAATAGCTTAGGAGGAAAGAAGAGGTTATGTCTTGAAAGTGCTTGATTCATTCTCTAGGGACAAGTGGAAAGAACTAGACAACTGTAACCCTGGCATGACTATGATCTAATAATATTCTATCAAACTAGGAATATTAAGCAACTAAGTTTGTTGCCAATTACTATAGGAACACAGGAATGATGTTTATGAAGTGTTACTCTAGTTATAGAGTGATAGTGGTGGAATATTGGTATTAAAAAAAAAGGTGGGTTGGATATGGTGGCAAAAGTCTATAATATCTGCTACTCCAGGAGACTGAGGCTGGTGGATTCAGGAGTTCTGAGCTGCATTGGGCTGTGCAGATCAGGATAAACTGAAATAATAGGTATAAAATACTTTGCAAAACTTAAAGTGATAGATAGATGGTTGTTTATTATTATTATTATTGTTAACATTACAGTCTGAAAACTGCCTAGGGTACTGGAAGATTACTCAGGGTCACATAGTTAAAGTAGGCAGTTAGGTAGCTCAATGGATTTGATCCGAGCCCTGAATTCAAAAGGACCTGGATTTAAAACCTAGGAAGGTTCAAATCCTTCCTGGCTGTGTGATCTTGGGCAAGTCACTTAACTAGCCCTGGTCACTCTTCTTCCTTGGAATTGATACTAATTATCAATTCTACAACAGAAGATAAGGGATTTTTGTTTGTTTTTAATTAGCCAAGGTAGGACTTGAACTTCCTTCTGGTCCTCTCTTGTTTCATGCTATGCTACTCTATGAAAATGTAGTGTGGAATTTTTTTAAACAATTTTAATTCAAGAATGACCCTCAAAAAGAGGGAAATTTTTAATGAAAGAAGAAACTAATATTTACAATAGAAGTGTAGGTGTACCTTTCTTTCATTGATTTGGTCATTTTTCTTACCTAAGGTAAATGTATGACAGTATTTTCACTTTTTTAGCTCTCTGAAATGTATGAGTATAGATATGAAGTCAGTTGTAGGAATCAGTTAGAGCTTCAAGCTCTGACCAGAGAAATCTCTGAACTAACCAGTTAATCTTTCTAACCTTTCATTGGCACATGAAAAATGACCAGTACCAATCATAAGAATCAGCAGAATGAGCGTGGGTCAGCATAGATCTATCAGATGATTTGAAAAACATAGAAGACTGCAAAAACTCAAGTTCAAAAAGACATCAGATTTTATCCAGTCTAACCCATAACTAAACAGGTCTTCCCTCTAAAGTATTCTTTCAAGGTATCCTTCAGTCCATTTAGAGGCCTCCTGTGATGGGTGAGGAACCCCCCTCATATATGTTCCTAGTAGCTGTGCTCTAGAAGGCTTATTAATGCTGTTTTTCCAACTAGAAAATAGAAACATGTATAGCAATGGATAATATTCCATTTCTAGTTAACACTAATTGTTAGAAACGCCTCTTTTTACATTGGCAATGCTAATAATAAATGAAAACAGTTGTCTATATATCACTTTAAGTTTTACAAAATATTTTAAATATATTGCTGCTGTTCAGTTGTTTTCAATAGTATCCAATTCTTTCTGATCCCTTTTTGAGGTTTTCTTCGGAAAGGTGCTAAAATAAATAATAAAGATTCAAAGATACATGTCACAGATGAGGAACCTAAGGCAAAAAGGGTTAAATGACTTGTCCAGGGTCACACAGTTAGAAAGTATCTGAGGTTGGATTTGAATTTAGGAAGATTAGTCTTTGGGTGTCACCAAAACCAATTTCTAAAAAATTTCTGGCTCTTTGGCCTTTGTGACCAATTCTAAAATCTCCCAGCCAGTCTCTTTCTGGAAGGTTAAGGTCTTATTATCAGCTGCCTTTCTTGTAAATAGAGCAGCCAGCAGAGTAGACTAGGAATACTCAGCACAAAATATGGCACTGGCCACCGACTGGGACAAAGTATCTGCACCTCCATAAAACATTGGCTAAAAGTCCCCAAAGCAACATAAACAGGAAAATAGGGGGAAAGAAAAAGGAAAAAAAAACACTAAACCAACAGTCCCTCCTCCACAAAGCATAGAAATTCTCAGAATACAACATAGGTGGCAAATATCAAAATAAAACCCTCTAACTGCAATTAATTATGCCTCTTTTTTGTTTCTGAATAATTAGAATCTTGTTCTTTAAATCATCCTGGTGGTAAATTCCATAATTTCTAGCTTGGCAGTTTTGCATTCACTGCTTTTTCTTAGACCTAACTTTCTCTTTTTAAAAAAAAAGATTTTATTTTCCCAATTCAATATAATGTCAACTTTCAACATATGTTTTCTGGAATTATAAGATCCAAACTTCCCTCTTCTTCCCTGTTCTTGGAAATAGTAAGCAATTTGATCTAGTTTATATGTATAATATCACACAAATCATACTTCTACATCAGTCATAGTTGTAAGAAAATACTAATATAAAACCAAAATCCTAAAATAAAACCATAAATAAACTACTCTGAAAGATAATTATCCTTTGATCTGTATTCCAACTGCAATAATTCTTTCTGTGAAGGTAGCTAGCATTCTTTGTCATCAGTCCCTCAGAATTATACTGGATCATTGTATTGCCAAGAGTACCTAAGTCTTTCACAATTGATCATTCCACAATATTGATGTTTCTGTATATAATGTTCTCCTACTTCTGTTCATTTCACTTTGCATCAGCTTTTGTAAGTCTTTCTAGTTTTTTTTTCCTCTGAAATCATCCTTCTTATCGTTTCTCTTAGCACAATGGCATTCCATCACTATTATATATCAGAATTTGTTCAGCTATTCCCCAATTGAGGGACTTCTCACCAATTTCCAATTCTTTACCACCACAAAAAGAGTGAATATAAATATTTTTGTACAAGTAGATTCTTTCTCCATTTTTATGATCTCTTTGAGATACAGACTTAGTGGTGGTATTACAGTATCAAAGGGTATGCACACTTTTATAGCCTTTGAGCAAAGTCCAAATTGCCCTCAAGAATGATTGGATTAGTTCACAACTACACCAACAATGTGTTAGTGTCCCAATTTTGCCACATCCCCTCCACCATTTGTTACTTTCCTTTACTGTCATGTTGGCCAATCTAATAAATATGAATTGGTATCTCAGAGTTATTTTATTTACTTTTCTCTGATTTAGAACTTTTTTATATGATTATTGATAGGTTTGATATCTTCATCTGAAAAATGCTTATTTATATCTTTTGACCATTTGTCAACTGGGGAATGATTAATACTTTCATAAATTTAACTTAGTTCTCTATAAATTTAAAAAATTAGACCATAATTAATTTATAAGAGAAATTTACTATGTAAAATAGTTTTTTATTTCCAGTTTTTTTTATTTCCCTTCTAATCTTGGTTGCATTGGTTTTGTTTGTACAAAAATTTTTAAATGCAATATGATAAAAATCTTGCAATGCTTGTTATCCATCTCATTTGGTCATAAATTCATAGATCTGGCCTGTAAACTATTCTGTGTTCCCCTAATTCACTTATGGTATCACCCTTTATGTCTAAATCATATACCCATTTTGATCTTCTTTTGGTATAGGATATGAGATACTGTGGACCTAACTTTCTTGAGAGATTTCCTTAATCTCTCATGATCTTAAGAAAAACATTAAGGCTGGTTGGTAGATATCTCTGGTACAGTAAACCCTCTGGTTGACCTCTGGAGTTATGGTCCCATGAGATGAATGAGTATCCAAACTGCAAAGTAATTCCCCAGGAATAACTCCTTCAAAGGCTTTATCTCAACCTCTCAGCATAGCTTTTCTAGAAAATTGTCAAGTAACAAATACTTTGCTTAGCAATCCTCCATGTGAGTGACTGGATCTGAGTAACTATGCTCTGGAAAGCTACTGATGCTATTTTTTTCATTAAGACAAGGAAAATTATAAAACTCAATCAGCAATATATAGTAGTTGATTACTCATACAAATGTATTTGTTTCACCTCCTCCTAAAACAAATGTGTTGAAAACTGTTTCTGGTTGAGTTCTTTCAATTGGTTCATAAGAACCAACAGTACTTGGTTTTATGACTCTATCAGTGTGGATATTCTCCTCTCCACAAGTGTAAATTGAAATCTATTCTTACTCTATGTAATTCTTCTCTACATTTTCCTGATAGAGGATCTACCCAGGGATCAGTCCTTTAAAAAAAAAACAAAAACATTTTAAACCATCATTCTTAGTGAATAGGGCTATTGTCTTTTCCAGTTATCCATGCCTTTGAAAATCTGTTGTGATAGAAGTTGATGTGTATAGATTGATGTTTTTTGTTTTACATGTATTATTTCATTTGATTCTGGTAAATGATCTATAAGGTAGGAGCTATCATTATAACTATTTTACAAATGAGTCAACTGAGGCTCAGAGCATTTATATAAGTTGTTCCAAGTCTTACAGCTAATATCAGATGAAGGATTTTAATCCAAGTCATCCTGATTCCAAGTCCAACACTCTCTTCCAGGCTGCCTCTTTCATAGTCAACTGCTTAAATTCACCATGCACTTTTCCCATTGTCCTTTTAGTTGGCATGTTAATTCTTCTGAGATTATGTTGCTGCAACACAATTGAGAGACAATAAAAAATCAAAGAAATGGCATTAGCTGGTGGTGAGTTGTTTCCAATTTGTTGGAAGTACCTGTGCAATTTCCAGAATATAATTAAACTCTCCTCTTGCTTCATTCTCAGCCACCTGCAGCACCTGCTTAAGGTAGCTATATCCATATCCTTATCTAGTCTTATGTTATTAGTTAGGTAAAATGGAGTTTTTCACCCACTGTTTTTCCAGTGTTGATGGTTCTATCTCTTCTCCGTGGCTATTGATTTCAATGGTGAGGCTGGAAAATGATCAATAGAGTTTCATCTACAAATGGGAGCATTTGGAGAACTTTACCACTAATACTGATTCTTCCTTTTGTTCAGTCTTTTTGAAGGATTTTCTCCCTGATGTTAGAGAACACCTCATATGAACATCTAGCTTCTTCTTTAATGCTTCACTTGATGTTAAGACTCGGGAGATTCCTGAGCAAAGACTGTCCTAGAACCTTGTGTGATGTTAATGGAAGCACAGGAGAAATCTAGAAAAAGCTTTCTAGGTGGCCTTCTGCTCAACTATGTGAATTATTCAGGGATTAAAACTTTGGCCCATAAGATTAACGAAAAAGTTGCAAATTAACAAAGTAATCCTTCCTCAGAAAATTCTTGAATCTCATTGTTTGTTATTCATAAGACACAAAATCTTAAAATAAAATGAATTCATTGTTTTTATTGTATTGTAGAATGGCACAAAATGTTGTAAAAGGGCAACTACGTGGTAGAGTGGATAGAGTGCTGGGCCTGGTGTCAAGGACACTCATCCTCCTGTGTTCAAATCTGGCTGCAAACACTTGCTAGTCACTTAACCTTGGTTATTTATCTCAGTTTCCCCATCTCTAACATGACCCAGAAAAGGAAATGGCAACTCACTCCCTTATCTTCACTGAGAAAATCCCAAATGGGGCCCCAAAGAATCAGACTAGATGAAAAGACTAAACAACAACAACAAAAGAATGACTTGGTCATTATCCATTATACTTTTCTATTTCCAGTACCATTTATAAAATTGTTACAACTTCCTTATTTCTAAATGCAGTAGGGTATAGTCTCAATCCATTCCAGTTGTTTTCATGCTTTCTAAATTGAATAAAGAGGCCCATTAGAAAATCCCTAAATGACCTGGAAAATGTGGGTAGTGTTGTTAAAACAGTAAAACAGTTTAGATAGCAGCAGTGTTTGAAACTCCAGCCAGCTGTCACAGTATATGAGCATCCAAGTTTTTGCTAAGTCCTTTGCTCATGTCATTTTATTTAAATAGCACTTATTTCTTTACTCCAAATGAAGCATTTAGTTTTCTTAGGAATAAAACTCTGCTAGAAGCAAATGAAAAAATGATGGGCCCCTAGTGTATCCCATCTACCATGGCAATGAGGAGTTGGTATTCTGAATACTGGATTACAAAGAATAAGTGCTGAGTGTCCCCTGAAAAGGAAATTTCATGGAAATCTATATTTGAAATACAGAAAGTATGACTCCTACCTTTCACTTCCTGCTACATACAAAATCCTGCTATGCCTTTAGAGACTTTTCTCAGCAAGTGATGCTTAGGGTTCATGTTGGCAGTAAGTTCTGGACCTTAGAAATGTTTCTCCCTTCACAAAATCAAAGAATCTCAGAGGACAGAGGTTTTGAACCTTGGGCCCATGAACTCCCTTGGGGTAGGGAAAAGAATGACAATTTGATTTTTAATAATCTATAACTTAAATTCAGCATTTTATTCAGTTACAAATGTAGGCAAAAACATTTATTCTGAGAAAGGGTCCATAGCCAAAAAGATTGATGTCACAACAAAGATAAATAAGCCCTGCTCTAGTATGACCCCATGCCTCAAGCATGAAATTCTTCTACAACCTCTCTGGGAATTAGTCATTAGCTTCTGCTTTTAAAACCTTCTGTGCTGTGGAGTTCACTCAAGAGGGAAATCATTCATCTTTTAGATAGTTCTAATTAATGGGAATTTTTCCTGAAATTCATCAGAAATTTGCCTCTTTGAAACTTCTATCCATTCTTCCTAATTCTGCTCTGTTGGGTCAAATATCAATATTCATTCATTCATTCATTCAGATAGTTATTCAATGACAATAGTAAGCTTGAATAAGCTATTGTGGTAAGTACTGTGTGGATGGGCAAGGTCATGGACTCTCTTCTCTAGAACTTGCCATCTAACTCCAAATCTAATGCACCAGACATTAAATTTTAATAAAGGATTTTGTTGGTTAAAAACAAATTAATATCAGCGGTTTCAGTTCTCCTTTGTCTCTTCTCCCATTCAAACAGCATGTTTTTCTGATTCCTGTCTCTTACATCTTAAAGGCTAATAAGACCAAGAATTTGCTAGGATCTATTATTTAGAAAACATTTTATATTCATTATATATTTTGATTATTTCAAAAAACCTCAGGGATTGTATCAAAAAAAGCATCATCCTCTACATTTTACAGATGAAGAAATTTATGTTCAGAGAAGGGAAAGGTTACTAACAAGGGGATTCAGGAGTCAAACCTAATCTCCTTGCCTACAAATCCAGGGTTTATCTGAGATCTTATCCTATAGAAACCCTGCTATTAAGAGGGGGTGGGGATCTTTCTTTCTGTGACTATCTCAAGAAATCTGCCTTTCTCTTCCTAACCCTTAATTTAAAGAATGTCTGTGAAAAGTGCAGATTTATTCAGAAAAAAAATTGGCTAACAAACTAAAAAAAAGTTGTGTGATTAAGAATATGACTTGACAATGAACCTGAGGCCATCTACTAGCCAAATAATTTCATTTGGAGGGAATTAAAAAAAATTAAACTATAAGACTATATGCTACTAGATACGTTTCACCAGGTGACTACTGTTTTTCACTAGCTGATTCTATTGCTTCATTTCTTGGTGTATAAGGGTTAATGAGAAAGGGAGGAAGGGAAGGAAGGAAGGAAGGAAGGAAGGAAGGAAGGAAGGAAGGAAGGAAGGAAGGAAGGAAGGAAGGAAGGAAGGAAGGAAGGAAGGAAGGAAGGAAGGAAGGAAGGAAGGAAGGAAGGAAGGAAGGAAGGAAGGAAGGAAGGAAGGAAGGAAGGAGGGAAGGAAGGAAGGAAGGAAGGAAGGAAGGAAGGAGGGAAGGAAGGAAGGAAGGAAGGAAGGAAGGAAGGAAGGAAGGAAGGAAGGAAGGAAGGAAGGAAGGAGGGAAGGAAGGAAGGAAGGAGGGAAGGAAGGAAGGAAGGAAGGAAGGAAGGAAGGAAGGAAGGAAGGAAGGAAGGAAGGAAGGAAGGAAGGAGGGAAGGAAGGAAGGAAGGAAGGAAGGAAGGAGGGAAGGAAGGAAGGAAGGAAGGAAGGAAGGGAGGGAGGGAGGGAGGGAGGGAGGGAGGGAGGGAGGGAGGGAGGAAGGAAGGAAGGAAGGGAGGAAGGAAGGGAGGGAGGAAGGAAGGAAGGAAGGAAGGAAGGAAGGAAGGAAGGAAGGAAGGAAGGAAGGAAGGAAGGAAGGAAGGAAGGAAGGAAGGAAGGAAGGAAGGAAGGAAGGAAGGAAGGAAGGAAGGAAGGAAGGAAGGAAGGAAGGAAGGAAGAGTGAGAGAGGGAGAAGGATGGTGAAAAGAACCAAAAAAACAATAGGAATGATGTTCCTGAACAGTTCCCATTTTATTAGAAATTCTATTAGAAAATTATATTTCACTTAGGGAACCTTAGAATAATCATCAGTCCCTGCTGAGAAAGAATGAACCAGCAGAGAAAAATAAGTTTAAAAAAACAAAGATGATCATAATAGACAAAATCAGGGTCAGGTTGTTTTGACTTGACAGTGGGTTTAATGGGTATCTTTGGGAGTGGGAAAATTCTTTGGCTCATCCATTCAGAAGATAAAACATTATACTCTGGGGTGATTGCTAAATTAGGCTAAGAGGTGGAGGCATGTAAATGTTTGAAAGTAGTCCTAGGGCAAATGAAAGGAAATACTACCCAAGGGATACACTAAAGAGATATGAAAATATCTTCCAGAAGGGTAAGGGAATTTATGGATCATTATCCCCCAACCCTAACTTTTTTAGGTGACATCACAGAAAAAAAAAAAAACTTGCTTTCCTGGAGGTGATGATGAAAGACAGTCTACTGTGTAGAGTGAAACGGATGTGGAATGTCTTTTGTAAATGAGATGTAATTCTTGGCAAAAAACAGATCAATTAATCTATCACCAAATTTGTATTAAGCTCAAAATGTTAAGTCCCTTTTCTGGGCCCTGTTCTATGTGCTAGAGATAAAGTTACAAAAAATAAAATCATCCCTGCCCTCAGTGAGCTTATGTTCTAATGGTAAAAAATAAACAAAAATGTATACAACATAAACACAATGTGGGTCTTTTGAGATATAAATTAAGTAGTATGCAAAATATTGATACAAAGTTCTGCTTTCCAAAAAGTATAGTAATTTTGTAACCAGTTAAAAGGGATTATAAAGTTTACATACTCTTTTCAGTAATGATGCTCAAGGTATCAGCCTACCGTATCCCAGAGAACATTTGGCTATTATCAAGGTAGCTTGTAGAAATAGCCCATACTATTCCACATGGAAGAGGAAGAGACCAATCATCTACTCCTTTAGTGACATTATATAAAACAATTCCAATTCCCAGATATTCTTTAAGAGCCCCTCTCCTTAGCCCAGGACCATGGGCATATCACCTTGCCATCTGGGAAATAATTCATTTACATTTAGAAGTTGTATTATATGAAGTAAAGCAGAAAATGAGACCAATATTCTATTTCATTAAAAGTCAAAAAATTGCTCAAGGGAAAAATGATTTTTGCAAGATTGTGGGAAGCTCCAAATGGCCTAGGATGAACACAGTGCTCATCAGATTTGCTAAGTTACTGTTCCTTTGGCCATTTAATTTACAGAGTTCTTAACCAAAACATCGGGAATGTATAGAACTAGGACCTCATTTTCCATAAAAAGTAATCCCCAAACTGACAAATTAGATTTCTAGTGAATTCTCCCCTGTTTGTTCAGTCTTTCTCTGTATTGTAAATATAACTATGTTTTTCATATGGTTCTTATGAGACTTGGGTAATATTTGTGTCCTTGCTCTGTCATAATGAGTTCATAGACAGGTCACATATGATAATATTATTATGTAATTTGCCTCAAAAGGAACACAATTTGTTGAGGTTTTATATTTTTTCAACCAATCCTAAGTAATAAGCTGCATTTGGTTTTCTGGCTTTAATAACTAATGTATGCTTAAACATAAATCAAGACTTCTTTTTTTTTAAATCAAATAATGATTTTAATTTCTTCTATGTTGTGCTTGAAAAAGAGGCTTATTGTAATATTTTCCAACCTTATTTTTAGTTTTATCACTATTTTCTGTTACCATTTGAAGGAAAACACTTTCCTCATTTGACCTTGAAGATGTCTTGTAGACAAAGCTCTCAACTAATTTGAGTCTTGTTACCATTCAGCCTCCATTTAAGAAATAAGTGCCAAAACATAGCTTCTCTGGTTGTCAACATTCCCTTCAAGAGAAAGATGAATGAACTTTGCCTGAATTTAATTTTGGCTTGCAAAAGAACATTCTTTTTAAAATTATGACTACTTCAAACTTAACCCTCTCTGAAGAAGGAGGAAAACAAATTCTTTTGAATGCACAGACTATCAGACTCTGAGGTCCATGAGGGCACAGACTGTTTTCCTTCCTAGGACAGAATCAAAGAATTTCAGAAATGGAAAGAGCCTCAGAGGTCAAGTAATTGCATCCCATATTAGAAAATGAAGCTCAAAAAGGTTTAATGGCTTCCTGTTGCCTCTAGAATAAAATGGAAGTTATCTGTTTGGCATTTAAAGTTCTATACAATCTGACTTCTTGTTTTCACATAGCTTCCAAATACATGTACGACATACCAGCTAAACTGGCCTGCCAATTTTTAATCTCTAGAAATGATGTTCCAAATTCCATTTCCTTGCCTTTGGCTATTCCATGTGCCTGGAATACTCTCCTTTTTCATTACTATTTCTTGGAATCCCTAGCTTCCTTCAAGGTGTTGCTCAAGCATCATGACCCAAACACAAGGAATTGTCTAGGGATACTAGGGGCTTCTGCCTTTTGCACAATACCGAGCATCAGGTTGAGTGATAACTCATATTTCTACAGTATAGTATTGTAAGTGAGCACAAGCTAATACATATCACAGGGTGGCATAATAGGGAAAGAGCTATCCTTGGGATCGGAAAGACCCAAATCCAAGTTCTGCCTCTGACAAATACTGGCTGGGTGGATCTGGACAAGTCACTTAGTCACAATTCTCTTAAGACTATTAAGACTATTCATTGCAGAGTTGTTGATCTACATACATAATCACAGGTCCAATACACAAAGAAATGCTCATACATTATAGATATAGATTAGATACAATATAGATTATAGAGTTAGAAGTCATCTAGTTCCACTGCTTCATTTTACAGTTGAGAAAACCAAAACCTGGAGAATTTAATAACTTTTTCAGGGTCATACAGTTAGTAGCAGAATCGTGATTCATATTCAGACCTTCTGTCTCAAAATCCAGTGTAATTTCCATTATACTACAAGACCTCGAATGATACTATTTTCTGGTTATAGGAACACCTTAAACCACAGGCACCATTGAGTTGCCTCAAATTTCCTCTGTCCCCCAAATGTTCTCAGGAGCATATACACTGCTTGGCCAAGGGTCTTATTATGCTATCCAAGTCTATATTCTGTTTTCCTTAGGAATATAGATGACTGGAGGTGAGGAGCCATGTCCTTCCAAAGCTAGAAAAAAGTTTACATTGTTGGGGACTCAATCCCTCACTGGCGAATCATAGGTCTTTGAGCTGGAATTGACTTCAGGAGACCTCATTCAGTCGCATTCAATCTGTTTTATACAGTCATGTTCTTGGACACAGAGACCTGGTTTTTGAAAAAAATATCTTTCAATTCAACAAACTTCAAAAGTCATCTGAATTGGCTAGGTAGGTAAGAAAAAGGAACTCCATTTGGTGCAGAGACTGCATCCCCTAATTGTAGGTGAATCTGCAGACTCTGAGTACATATATATATATATATATATATATATATATAGAGAGAGAGAGAGAGAGAGAGAGAGTAGATAAAACCTTGGACTTGGAGCCAAAAAGACTTCAAATCTAGCCTCAGAAACATAGCATTGTATGATCTGGGCAAGTCACTTAATCTCCATCTCCTCCATCTCTATTTCCTCATGTGTAAAATGAGGATAATAATAGCACCTCCAATCCCAGGGTTGTGTTGAGGATTAAATTAGATTCTATTTGTAAACAAAGTGTTATATAAATGCTAACTATAGTTATTATTACTATTATCTCATCATCACTCCTCACAATAATAGAAAGCTTTATAGTTTGCTAAATGTTTGAAAAAGTGATGTCATTCTCTTCTCACACCAAGCTAATGGGGGAGGGGGGGGTAGAATACTGGACCTGGAGTCAGGAATAATCAGCTTCCTGAGTTCAAATCCAGCCTCAGACACTTCCTGGCTGTGTGACCCAGGGCAAATCACTTAACCCTTTGTGTTTCAGTTTCTTTATCTGGAAAAGGAAATGACAAACCATTCCAGTATCTTTGCCAAGAAAATCCCAAATAGGGTCATGACTGAACAACAACAAACGATGAAGAAGCTGAGATTCTGAGACTAAGATTACACAACTGGTTAAGTCTTGAAAAATGATTCAAATGTAGACCTTGTAATTCTGTACCCAGTGTTCTTTCTAGTATGCACCCCCTTTCTCCCATCATCATCACAATTTTACTGAGAATGATCAAAATTCAGGGCTCTTGATTTGCCCTATATACTATGGCTAGGGGAAGAAATGAAGCAATAAAATGACTTTCCCATTGATGCCCACTGGCTTCCACTTTTTTAAACCATTTCCACACATTGCAGAAAGTTTCTATCCACTTTTACAAAGTATGGTTTCCAAAATCAATTAGAACTTCGTTGTACCCCTGGCTACAAAGCTACAGACCTTGATTGCCAGTTTTCCTGGCAGATGTTGGCTTCCAAGTTCCACGTAGGAGGGGTGAATAGTAAAGCACTCCAAACAGCAATGTTCTTAGGGTCTAAAGACCACACAAACGTATACAAAGAAACTAGTGTTCTTTAGCCAAAATTCTGACCCCTCCCATTGAAACAGGGCCCTTTCCACTCAAAGTTTATTCATCATTTGTTGTTATCATCAAGTGAAGAAAATATTAACACCAAAAGTCTTTTCTAACTCTGAGAGCTGAAGGAGGACATTCCATGGAGTTCCATTAGAGGATGGTAATATTGCATCAAGCTTTTATAGTTATGTTTGGGACGGACAAGATGTGTCCTGGGGCTTACTTCACATCCATACATTATGATGAGCCCTGTTACAGTAGAATACTAGTGCATGCTTTCTTATTTCTTAACCATTTGTTCACAAAAATAAAAATTAAATAGGAGAGATACATAAATACATCATCTTAACCTGAAAATAAGACTACAGTTCAATATTACAAATGACTTAATTTAGATATTCAAGCTTTTGTCCTACTGTTGTGGTGGAATAAAACCATGGAAGAAAATTCCTCTTTTCTTCCTAATTTTGTTTCTTCCTTTGTTGAATGATTCTTGGGTCAACTGGATACTCCAGCTTTTGATATTGGAAAAACAGACAGACATATTAGGAGCTGTCAGATAAAGGATCTTTTAGGAACTAGCATAAAATGTTCATGATATCAATTTTATTTGATCATCAGATAAGACTTTAGTAGCTGGGTTTTTTTTTTTTCAGTCAGAACCCCTTACTGTAATCAGGAGATTTGATATGATGTATATTTTATTATTCTGTAAACCCAAAAAGGGTAAAGGATATTCTTCTAATATATTCATTAGTTTTCCTACTGAGTTGGCAAATAATATATATGTGTAATTTGAGAAAATCAATGCTCTCATTGCTTTGTTGTTGTTGTTGGAATTCTAGTTCATCTTTTGTCACCTGTAGAAAAAATTTATTTCTACTCAATTTTACAATTACAATTTTATAATTTATAATTCTCCTATTTCTTGTTCCTGGGCCTAAGCCCTGACAAATAAATATATATTTTATATTTACTTCAGGTTTGACTTGGGAAGTGAAATAAAAATAAGACCAATTAAATTCATATACTTATCATAGAACATTCTAGAAATTAGTAGATGGAAGCTGTTTTTACCCGATGCTGAATATTTGGATATTGGATTAACTCTAGTTAAACATGCTGTTGTTCTCAACAACTCAAGCATTTTAACAATAGTGCACTGCTATGTGCAGACTTGAAAAGAGATGGGCTGTTTATAGGCAAAGGAAGACTAAGAAGCTCTCTAAATACCACTGACATGTTTTCTGTCAAAGGAAAAGGATAACATAAAGGCAACAGCTTTTTTTTTCTTAATATAAATGCATAAATGGATATTATAAATTTTTATTTATACTTGCACAAATAAACTCATATTCATATAAATTAAAATCTTAACCTATTGAATATTAATTATTGATTTAATATAAATTCTATGTTTATAGAAATAAATATTTTAACATATTTATTATTTATCCATTTACTTAACAGAAATACTCAAATATTCAAATTAGGGAATAAAATTTTTCATAAAGATTGATATTATTGGGAAGGCTTCTTGCTTTTTAAAGCTTCCTCAGAGGGGAGAGAGAAGGTAGGAAGATAGAGAAAGGATAGAAGTTTTAGATACCACGAGGGGGATGACGGAGTCGAATTAGAGATATGAGGTGATAGGAATGAGTCACAAATGCATGCCTTATTAAATGTCAATGAGCCACAGCCAAGCTCTGATCAATGGACCCTTCCAAAGGCTTTTACCAGTCCAGAGATCCAGATTCAATACCACACAGGTCGGAGAGATGATAGAGAAAAATTAAAGATGGAGCCTGGCCAAAGGCCAAAGGCCAGGCTCCAGCAAGGACAGGCATCAGTGTGAGCTAGAAGGGAGGAAGAGCAGAAGAGAGAAAGGCAGAGCTGTCTGGGGCATATTTAATCTCTTTGATATGCAAATATACACAGTACACAGGGATGATTATCATTGGTTAATGACAAGGTATAGGTGTGGTTTCTCTTAACCAGGTGAGCACAAAGAAACCTGTGTTCCCGCCTAACCTGGGGGAAGCTGGGGTCAAGGGTCAGAGGCTTTCCCAGCCATATGCAATACTGAGCATGCTCAAGACTGAGCATGCTCTCTTCTAAGACAATCTGTACATACCAACTGTTTCCCTTGCCCATAGCTAGGGGTGGACTGCTACACTTCTCCCCATTACAAGTAAAATATACTGAACATTTTAGGTAGATGTTTTCTATCATTTGAAGAAAAAAATCTATTTAAACCTATGCTTTAAACATTCAGAGATGTAAATTTCCTCTAATTACTGCTTTTGTTGTATCCTATAGGTTTTGGTATCTTATCTCATTATTATCATTCTTTGTAAAGAAATTACTTATTGTTTCTTTGATTTGTTCTTTAACATACACGTTATTTAAGATTAAGTGATTTGGTCTCCAATTAGATTTATTTTTAACCCTTATCTTCCCAAGGCAGAAAAGGGATAAGAGCTAGGCAATGGAAGTTAAATGATTTATTCAGGGTCACACAATTAAGAATTATCTGAATCCCTAGATTCCTCATTTGATTAGTTTTTAGGTTTTTTTTTCCATGACCCCTTATTACATAAAAATGTTAATGCATTATGGCCTGAAAAGGATGCATTTAATATTGTCACTTTTCTACATTTTGACTATAATTTTTGTCATAATATATGATCAGCTTTTGTAAAGGTGTCATGTACCATTGAGAAAAAGATATATTCTTTTCTGTTCATATTCAACCCTTTCCAGATATTTATCATATCTAAGATTCTATTCAATTCTTAGATTTCTTTTTTATTTTGGGGGGTTAGATTTATTTAATTCTAAAAGGAGAAAATCCCCCCATTATTATTTGTTATCTGTTTCCATCTGTAACTCATTTAGTTTCTCCTTTAAAAGTTTAATTATTATAACATTTGTTGCATATAGGTTAGTATTGTTAATGCTTCATAATCCATGGTAGCTTTTAACATAATTTCCCTATTTATTTCTTTTGAATATATCTATTTTGGTTTTAACTTTGTCAAATATGACTGTTACCCATGCTTTCTTTGTATCTGCTGATAAATAGTAAATGGTGTTCCATCCCTTTATTTTTACTCTATGCGTGTCCCTCATTTTTAAGTGTGTTTCTTGTACACAACATATTGTTGGGTTTTAGTTTTTCATCCATTCTGCTATATGCTTTCATTTTGTGGGTGAATGCATCCCATTGACATTAAAAGTCATAATTACTAATTGTGTATTTCCCTCCATTCTGTTTTTCCTCATTTTTTATCCTTTTCTTCCTCTCTTTTTGCCATATTCTTCTTCAGACATTCAATTTCTTCTATCTACCACCTCTCTAATTTCCAATCCTTCTTTTTTTATATTTTTAGGTATTTTTCCATGGTTACATGATTAACTTTCTCTCCCTCCCCTCTCCCAGAGGCGACAAGCAATTCCAATGGGTTATACATGTGTTATAACTTGATACCCATTTCCATATTATTCATTTTTATAACAGAGTAATCTTTTAAAACCAAAACCCCAAATCATATACCCATATAAACTAGTGATAAATCATATGTTTTTTCTTCTGCATTTCTACTCCCACAGTTCTTTCTCCCGATGTGTATAGCATTCTTTCTCATAAGACCCTCAGGATTGTCCTGGATCATTGCATTGCTACTAGTAGCAAATTTGATTATATTTGATTGTTCCACAATGTTTCACTTTCTGTATACAATGTTCTCTTGGCTCTGCTCATTTCACTCTACATCAGTTCATGGAGGTCTTTCCAGTTCATATAGAAATCATTCCTTATAGCACAATAGTATTCCATCACCATAATATATCACAATTTGCTCAGTCATTCCCCAATCAAGGGACACCCCCTCATTTTCCAATTTTTTGCCACCAAAAAGAGTGAGGTTATGAATATTTTTGTACAACCCCTTTTATTATCTCTTTGAGGGTACAGACCTAGTAGTGGTATTGCTGAATCAAAGGGCATACATTCTTTTAAAAACCTTTGGACATAATTCCAAATATGCACCCCCTTCTTAGAAACCTTCTTTGAGCCTATCCCTTTGCCCATCTACTTCTAAAATGGTTTACCTTTCTAAAGGTCCTTCTCTTGTCCTTTTCCTCTTATCTTTTAGTTCTTATTCTATATTCCTTTCCAAAAGTCCCTTTCTTATTCCCCAACAGTGCCCTTCTATTTCTTGATATGAGTTTTATTATAAAAATCTCTCCCTTATCTCATCCCAAGATCCTTCTTATCCCCTCACATTATCCCCACTATTTCTTGATATGTACTTCCTTCTAGTTTTCCTCCTTTTTCTTATTCCTTTGCCCTCTTTTCTCTTAATTTACCCTTCCTTTTCTAAATTCTTCAATCCCTTAAGTGGATTATTAGTCCCTCCCTTATCTTTTCCCCTTTCCCTCTTGTTTTTCTATGCATTAAGAAAACTTTTACCCTTATAATTGTATATATTGTTCTCTCTTTAACCCTTTTATGATGAGAGTAGGGTTCTAATACTACCAGATTTCCTCCCCCTCCTCCCCTTCTTCATTTCTCTTTTATATGAGATAATTGTTCCATTTTACCTCTTCCTGGCCTCTTTTTTTCTATTACTTTGACTCCTTACCTTCCATCTTAGAATCAATACTATGTATTGGTTTCAAGGCAAAAGAGCAGTAAGGGCTAAGCAATGGGAGTTAAGTGACATCTAAGATCACACAGCTTGGAAGTGTCTGAAGTCAGATTTGAATCTAGGACCTCCCATCTCTAGGCCTGACTCTCAATCCACTGAACCACCCAGTTGTTTCCCCACCCCCCTATCCTATTATATTCAACTTGACCTCAAGTCTTCTATCTATGCTCTAAGTACCCAGGTAATTATGTCTTCCAGGTCATAGGTGACATTTTCCCAAATAAGAATTAAACAATTTGATCTCTTGGGTTGCTTATAATTGGTCTTTCATAATTACCTTTGCATGTTTCTTATAGATCAAATATTTTACTATTTTGTATTTTCCCTCAAGAATGGTTGAAACTCTTTTAGTTCATTAAATATCCATTTTTACCTTTTACAATTATGCTTAACTTTGCTGGATATGTTATTTTTGGTTGTAAATCCAATTTCTTTGCTCTTTGAAATATTGTGCTCCATGATCTTCATTCTTTTAAAGTTAAAGCTGCTAAGTCTTATATTTTTTCTGCCAATAGTTCCACAGTATTTAATTTTTTTCTTGTTATTTTAGTATTCTCTCCTTAACCTGGGAGCTATGAAATTTATCAACGATTTTCCTGGGCATTATCTTGGGGTCTCTTTGAGGTGGTAATTGGTGAATTCTTTCAATTTCTATTTTACCCTCTGATCCTAGAATTTCTGGGCAGTTTTCCTTGATTATTTCTTAAAGTATGATATCTAACCTCTTTTTTCTCCTAACTTTCTGAGAATCCAAATATGTTCCATGTCAATTGTTTTTGTGTTAAGATAGTGTATATTCTATCATTTAATTTGTTTGATTTTGCTTTATTATTTCTCATCATCTTAGGAAGCTGTTAGTTTCCCCTTGTTTAATTCTGGTTTTATTTTCTTTCATAAGTTTCTGGATTTCCATTTGGGTGATCTTTCTTTCATAATTTTCTAGATTTCCTTGAATTGTTCTTATTTCTAAATTTTTGTCAAATTCTCTCATTTGGTTTTTGAGTCTTCTTTAAGCTCTTCTAAAAGCTCTTTTTGAGCTTGTGCCCATTTATTGTTTTTCTTTGCTGTTTTAGAAGTAGGTGTTTTTATTTCACTATGCTCTGAGTATAAATCCAAGTCTTCTCAGTCCTCATAATAGCTATTAATAGTTGGTTTTTACTCATTTTTTATTTTTATTTTTTGAAGTCAGGCCAATAGGCTTAATTATTAGCATTTTCTGGAATCCCAGGTTTCCTAGGGTGTGGGGAAATGCTGTCTCAGGTTTCAGGATTTTTTTGTGACTGTTATTTCCTGGCCTTATTTAGTTTTTCCAGTTTCTATAACACATTCCCCTGCTGAAAAATAATCCAGAGACTTTGAGGGACAAAGCCTGGAGGACATGCTGAGGTTTGTATCCACAGCAGGGAATGCTGAAGGAGGTTTGGAATCTTGAGGAAAGAGGGGATTTCAGTTGATCTCTCTCTTGCTTGAGAAAGCCAAGGGTGACAGGCTGATCAGAGATTTCTCTCCTGAGCCATACAAAATCCCTCATTAATCCTAATCACCATTTCCCCCCAAAGACACCAAGAGTTGTGGCAAAACCTGAGAAGAAGAAGAACAGCATCAGAAGATCTCACACAGCTCCTGTGATACCCTGAGTCTGGACATTGGCTCTGCTGTGCTAAGACCAGGGGTCACCAAACCCTGAGCCTCTTAGAGACCAGCCTGACAAGACTCGGTCTCTCAACTTGGGGGGGGAGGGGAAGAAAGATACTTGTAGACAGACAGCGACTTCCTTCACCCTCTTTCCTATAAATTCCAACCTACAGACATCTTGTTTATCTTACCCCAACCACCATTTGTTGGAATAAAGTGTCAGTGTCAGTTATCTTAAATTGACTTCCTTGTCATTTTGAAGGGGGAGAGAGCTGATTTCTCTCTCTTACCCAAGGGAAAAAGTTCACCCATGTAATATTTATTGGGAAAGGAAATGGAGGATTGGAAAACAGGGGATAACTTGAGGTCTGTATGGGGGTAAGGAGGAGTTAAGGGGAGAGGGAACACTGCTTGGTGAGGCAAGGGAGGGAGATGCCCCCTGCTGAGAGGAAACAGCAGGGGTCCAATAAGGACTGTTTGTTGTAGAATGACTGAAATGAAGTTCAGCTCCCTCTATGACCAGAAAAGATAGTCCACTTATCTGACTGTGAATTCAAATAATATAAAGTTTAATAACTAGTTGGAATTGGAGTTTTTCCTTGGCTTCAGAGTATAGGGCCAGGCCCTAGAGGCTGGCGGAGGGTTTTCCCACTTCCGTGTACTCTATATCAGTCCAGTTTTGCCTAATTCAGAATCTTAGCAGCAGATAGAAAGCAAACAAGAACAGATCTGACCTTCAGAAGCCTGTGTCTTCGGGCTGAACCAAGAAGAGCATGCCACTCCAGACTGGGCTGAACAAGCTCCTCTCACCCCCAACACCAGGAAGCAAGTTACACCCAGGTAGGAAGGAAGTGCTAGTCACAAGACCCAACTGCCACACCCAGTTTCCCCTTCCCCCACCAACTGTTAGTCTTGTTTCCTTTCCACACCCATTAAATCAGTGATTAGAGGGGAGTAAAGGCAGGGTGAGTGGAGAGACATATTTGAAGGCTGAAGGGGGAATCCATCTCAACCTCCTTCTACTTTCTGGTATCATCTACTCTTTCTCCATTATACCCAAACCAACCCTCTAATACACCAGTCTGTGATTGACCTCAGGTGTTCCATCCAGAACACCCTGGCAGTTCTACCACTGCAGGCAGACAGCTCACCTTCCCCTGTGGCAGCAATCAAGGACTCCACTCTGCTAGGGCTGATCATAGCCAACAGGACCCCAGTCCCTCAGTAACCATACTTACCAGTATGTGCTCTTTCCTCCCTCTCCTTCTCCCAATTCCACAGCCTGGAAGAGAGCAGGTATCTGGTCCACATGCCTGGACCCCACAAGTCCTTCCCTGACTCACAGATGAAGCCAAAGCTCCTGCTTTCAGGACCTCTTACCCATAGACTCTGTGGTGTTTGCTTTGTCAGCCCCCTAGCTGTGGGGAAGCTGGGGTCTTTGGAGCGGAGGCCATAGCCAGCACAGCTGCTCCCATGGGCCTCTGCCTGCTGATTCCAGAGGTATCTGGGGCTCAGCAGGTAAGATAAGATATGCAGTCCTGCCCCTAGCACCTGCAGCATATTGATTTGGCATTGTTTGTTCAGGGGTATTTACTGTTATCTGGTGGAACTGAGGCCAGAGAAGTCAAAGATCTTCTTCCCTAGCTGTCCTTTGATGCTCAGCTTCACTCCTGACTCTTATCTGTTTTTGTTGCTTTTAGCATTGATTCTGTGGAGTTATTTTTAATTGTTTCTGTGTGGCATAAGGAGGGCAATGAAGTTTCATGGCTTACTCTGCCATCTTCCTATAATCCTCTCCTTAAACGTTCTTTTCTGTGGACCTATTCTTGATCAGCTGAAGATAAAGCTCATGGGATAAGGCCTTTGTGGGGGTATGGGAGGGGGAAGGAATGTCTATTTAGGGTCTTAATGTATTATTTTAAATTCTACCATCTGTCTTAGAATAAATATTAAGTATCAATTTTAAGACAGAAGAGTGGCAATACCTAGTCCATTGGAGTTGTGACTTAGCCATAGTCACATAGCTATGAAATATCTGAGGCCAGGTGTAAACTCAGGTCCTCTTAACTCTAGGCCTACAAGGTCTTCATGTATTAAAGAAAGTGCTTAGGTGGGCTTCTCCAAAAATAAATTAATTTGAGGTTGGGGTTTTCTTTAGTCAATATAAGAATTCAGATTTTTTAAAAGATTTTAGGGAGGCAGAAGGACATGGCAATAATAAGACCATCTTTAGTCAGGAGAAACCTGAGTTACTGCCCTGTCTCTGACCCATATTGGCTGTGTAACCCTGGAAAAGTCACTTAGCCTCTCGGAGCCCTAGGTAATTCTTTAAGGCTTTAAGTTACCATGTCAATCTATATTTCTGAGATTTGTTTCCAGATAAAGAGATCCTTACATTAGTGAGATAATAATTGATAATTCTGGTCCAAGTGATTGATAATATAGATGGGTACACAGATAGGGAGAAGGATAGATAGATATATAGATGAGATGATAGTCATTTATATTTTCACATCTTTGCACAAATTGTAAACCATCAGAGTTTTAATAGGAATGAGAATATCATATGTTTCAAAGTAAAATCAACAATTTTCTACATAGAGCCTAGTGCTCTAGCCACTGGACCTCCTAACTGCCTAATCATATTTATTATTTCCTCTCATTTAATTGTGTTCCTTAGAAACCTTCATGGCAAGTGAGCCTTTTAAGACTTGATTCTCTGAGAATCTTGGTTGAAATCCACCCAATGCTAATTTTACCACAGTAATAGATGGTGTAATAGTTGCCCCAAATGACCCAACTGGTTAGCTGACTTTGCCTCCCAAACACATAGTGTTTGCCCAGGGTCTCATTTCACCATTTTCTTACATCCAAAAAAGTCTTTCAATGAGGAGGAAAGTTTTCTTCCCTGGCCACAAGCTAAGGTGGAAAGGTCTATGCTTTTGGATCTTTCTGCCCAAGTGGCATATCCAGATTTTTAACTATTGTTTTCTATGAGTTGAAAGATGCCACATTAACCAAATAACTTCACCTATAAGTGAAACACTAGAGGACAGACTTCATTGCAACTTTTTGGGGGGTAAACATGCTATTCTATCAGCATCATTAGCACTACAATTTCTCCCAAGAAATCCCTCTACTAATAAGTCTTTTTTTCCCCCCAGAGAGCCTTTTTTTCAAGCCTGAATAGGTTTGCCATGTGTTGGACAGAGTTCCCAAAAAACATCTGAACTTGATCACTTACCAAAAGTGAAAGAACTGAATAGTAGAAAGCTAGCATTTATTATTTCTACCTGTAATCTTTCTCTTGAACCCTAGTCCCATGAGGCTACATGCCTTATGGGTACATATACCCAGATGTCCTTCTGGCAACTCAAACTCAATGTGACCCAAGTTGAATTCATTTTCTATTCCTATTGTCCCTCCTCCAAACTTCTCTGTTTCTGATACCACTTTTTCTAGTCACCTTAGACATTCTAAAAACCTTAGAGACATTCCAAGTTACTCATCTACTACAGCCACCACTCTTACCTAATCTCTTGCCAAATCTTGTCAGTTCTGCCTCCACAGCACTTCTTGCATCTATCTCATTCTTTACACTCTTAGGGCTACCACCCTCATTTAAGCTCTAAACATTTCTCACTTAGACTACTACAATAGATTCCTATTTTTTATTCCAACAGCCATCCCCAATCCATCTTCCATGTTTTGCCTCGTAAGGTATGGGTCTGACTCTTTTCACTTACAGCAGCTCTCAACTGTCTCTTGGATGAAATAAAAACTGCTCAGCATAGCATGTAAAGTCCTCCATAATCTGGCTCCCAATGACCTTTCCAGATTCATTGCATATTACCCTCCTTCATGCATTTCATTTCCCAGACAAATTGGACTACAAGTTTCATTCCAAATGCAGCCTTCCATCTCCTATCTCTGTTCTCTCAACTCTGTTCCCAATGCCTGAATAAATGCTGAATTGATCTACCTCCAAAAGCTCCTTGCATTTTTCCAGACTCAGTTCAGAGAGCAGTTTCCAAGCAAAGCCTTCCTGGTCTCCTTAGTTGTGAAGTGTTCTCTCTCTCTGCACAAATTACTTTATACTTATTTATTTATGTAGACATGTGTTCCCACTTCTCTCTCTAATTAGAAGTCAGTTAGCACAGTGCCTTTGAACATAGTAGGCATTTTATAAATGTTTGTGAAATCAAAATGAATTTAAAGCATGAACATGTCTAATATTACTAGTGGGAACTATGCTATCCTTCCATCCGTATAATTTCTAGAACTATGACTAGCACTTTGTAACTATCCTCTACCTACATTGTTCTGTCACCATCTACCAACCAAATTTCATTGAAATTCATTAAATGTGTCCAAAAAGGCACATTTTCTAATATTTTGAAATGCCACCATTTTGTTTTTAAATGGCATGAGCCATAAAGTAAGCTTAAGGCATACATTGACAAATTTTAGTAGCATGCCAAATTTTATCCAAATCAGAAAACTCATTCAAAAATAATGTAAAACAAATGGGAAAATGTGAAATCCTGAACAACCGGGTTGAAGAGATCTTTCCATTCCATTTTAATTGATAAGGCTAGTTATCTACTGATTATCTACTGATGATTCAGATAGCAGGAGGAACTGTTCCATCCATTACATAGATATTTCCTTGGGGATGACCATATCATTCCAAATTCCACTTCAAATTCATAGTAATACTGACAAATTAGTATTAGACTTAGGAGGCCATTCATGCTTCTCATAACTGTTTAAAAGGATTATTCTAGGCTGAGCATTAAGAGGATCATGAAATGAAGCTAAAAGCATTTGAAGTAATAGAGCTTCAGGATAATTCTTCATGTTTATTTGATTGAATCAGGAGATTAATGAGCCAGCTTCTCCCCAGTGCTATAGTGAACCCAGTAGGATTGATTATTTCTTGAATGTGCTTATGTAGTCCCCTAGTGGCTGCAAAGTTTAAGTTCATCTAAACATCTACCGTCAAACCTTCACCAAGAGGTACCCTATGGAATAGGAAGGAAGGGGATGAGAAGGATGGAATGTTCTTATTAATTTTGTTTTGTGGATAACTTGGGTTATCCCAAAGGCTTTTAGAAGAGACATTGGAAATCAGCTAGTTCCCCTCTTCCCCATTTCACATATAAAGAAACTGAGGCTCAAAGAGGTTAGACATTTTGCCAAGAGTTCCCCAGATAATATCAGAGGTAGGAGTTGAACTCAAGTCTTTTGGTTTCAAATAGAGAACCATTTTTGTCATATCTACATGTATTGCATATAGTCAATGGATTAACAACCATTTTTTAAAAGTATTATTAGTCAAACCATGAATAATCCAGGGTCATTATTCAGAATATAGTTTTTCACCGAACAGTCTTTTTCTACCTCTGGCTTTGTCTTGCTTTGTCTGGTTATCTCTGCCTCAGTAGCCCATAGGCGACCAGCATACCTAGATCTTCGGTGTATTGGTTTAGATAGCCATGATGGGAGGCTGGGGGAATGGCTGAATTCCTGGATCCCTTGGAGGACCAGAGGTCAGTAGCATAGTGTTCAATACATGTAAGTGCCTGCTTCAGAATAAACAAGACCAGCTGCCAGTCAGGACCTGATGAGTACACTGGTGGCCTGCAGGTGTGACCACAGGGCCACCTGAGCCAATTCATCTAAGAAACAACAAGTACTCAGAAGCCAGGAGGCTGGCAGGCAAGACAGAAACCAAGGGTCAGAATTAAGTGAGCCTTAATAGTTAGAGCTTCATGCTATCCCAGCTCTAGCCTCCTTTCATGTTTTCATGTTCCTGTGGCAACCAATTTCTAGCAAGCTCAGTCTGGAGAGTAAAGGATGGCAAGTGGGGTGAAGAATATGGGAAATAAGAAATTCCTAGCTGCAAATATTATCAATTACTTTTTCCCTCTCGCTCCTTTTTTCCTTTTCCTTTATTCTTTTTTCTCTCTTCCTGCTCTTCTTTCTCCCTCAGTTGACTCTAATTAAAAAACTGAAATTATTTGTCATTTTGATTGAATAGCTTCTCTATTCTTAATGGAAAAGTAGAGTAGCAACTTTGAAGACCTGAATTTAAGGAATTTAATTTCTTTTTAAATTTTTTTTTAAAACATTGTTTTAATGTTTTTAAACATTGTACACAGAGACAAACACACTGTGGTATCATCGAACGTAATGGACTTCTCCATTAGTGGTGGTGTAATGTCCCTGAACAACTTGCAGGGACCCAGGAGAAAAAAACACCATTCATAAGCAAAGGATAAACTGTGGGAGTGGAAACACTGAGGAAAAGCAACTGCCTGAATACAGAGGTTGAGGGGACATGACAGAGGATAGACTCTAAATGAACACTCTAATGCAAATACTATCAACAAAGCAATGGGTTCAAATCAAGAAAACATCTAATGCCCAGTGGACTTACGCGTCGGCTATGGGGGGTTGGGGGGGGGGAGGAAAAGAAAATGATCTATGTCTTTAACGAATAATGCTTGGAAATGACCAAATAAAATATATTTAAAAAAAAAATTTATTTAATTAGTCAATTTAGAATATTTTTCCATGGTTACAAGAATCATGTTCTGTCCTTCCCCTCCCTCCATCCCATCCCATAGCTGACGTGTAATTCCACTGGGTTTCACATGTGTCTTTGATCAAAACCTATTTCCATATTATTGACGTCCTTTCTTAACTAAGAAAAAATAGTTATATTCCCTGTGACTTCTAATAGCAATAGATATACTCAGTAATTCTTAGGAAACAATGATGAGGATAAAGGGCAGAAATAATACTTATGATTTCACATGTTACATGGAGTACAGTTAATAAAGTGACACAGATATGATAGATATATCAACATGAGGTAAATGTCTTCTTATGGATAGTCTTACTAGATATAGGAGGATGTAACTCATGACAGGGCTTCATGAATAGAAGAGTATACCTAGTACAAAAGGAAGAACTTAGAAAGAAAGAGTGGCAGGGCATTATTGAACACCACAAAATTATCCATCCGCCAGTGCAAATATCCATGAACCTGAAGCAAAGGGAAGAAGGAAAAAAATATGGATATGGTAGTAAGCTCTAGGTTAAAAGATGGAAAAGGCAAAAAGTATAGAATTCCAAGAGCATACTGTTGACCACCAGGTCAGCTGGAGATCTTGGGTGATAACTTCCTAACATAGATTTCATATTTGTCATAATCGATAACTACATATATATACTAGTGGCTCTGAAAAAATTAAAACTATTGATGAATTTTGGAATTTTTGATGATAATTTCATTTTTCAGGAGATGAAAGAAGTGACAAGGTAGACTTCCTATTTCTTAACCTAATTTTGACCATTAAGAAGAAATTGTTTACTATTGTGGAAAAGACAAGAATTTCTGAAGGCAGAGATCATGCCATCTTAGAAATTATCATAAAGCCTGACACAGTCTGGCATGTAAATTTTAGGAGAGTAAATTTCAAAAAGTTTTGAGATAAGTTAGAGAGACCTGAGACTATAAAAAGGAAATTAGCTGAAGAGACATGAGAAGCTTTCAAAAATGAAATCCTGGTAGCAGTAACAATTAATTATAAGTAGAAAGAAAAATAACTAGATGCCTGACACAGGCATTTAACAAATATTTGTTGATTGATTGTCCAAGTATTTTATAGAGAAATTCACATTTGAAAAAGTCATAGATGAGGGGTTAGTTGAGAATAAATCAAAAGAATGGCAAGATCTTACAAAAAATGATGTCAAAAAAGTCTTGAAAATAATTAAAAGGTTTTGTAAAGCTATGACAGGAATAAAAGGAAGATCATAAAGTTTGGCTCCTGATTGGTATGAATACGAAGATAATATAGGAAAAGGGAAAGCAGAATTAATCAATTTGTTCTGTTTTCTCTACCAAAGATAATGATCTTCAGACTGGAAAGACAGAATTAAAAATAACTACCAAATAATACAAACTCAAAAAATCACCTAACTCCCTTATTACAAAGACCAAATAAAGTACAACCCTGGCTAAGGGGGAAAGTTTGTATACATTACGACTGAGCCACACTCACTGATTTTTAAAATAATTTTGGGAAATGGTAATGGTGTCTCAGGACTAGAAAACAAAAGATGTTGCCCTGATTCTTTTAAAAGGATCAAAGATAAATTGTTTCAACAATAGACTAGTGTGCCTGATTTCAATTCCTGGCAAAATTCTAGAATGCATTATTGAAAAGATGGTTTGTGAGAGTTCAGAAAAGGAAGCAAAAATTACAAGTGATTTCAAAGAGCTAATATGCTTTCATCAAAAACAGGTAGTGTGAGAGGCCAGCTAGGTGACTGAGAGCCAGGACTAGAAACAGGAGGTCCTGAGTATAAATCTGGCCCCAGATACATCCCAGTTGTGTGACCCTGGGCAAGTCACTTAGCCCCCATTTCCTAGCCCTTACCATTCTTCTTACTTGGAACCAATATATAGTATTGATTTTAAGATGGAAGAAAAGGGTTTTAAAAAATAGAGCATAAGAAAAGAACTTCATTTCCATTTTTAAAACACAGTTTCTAGATTATTAGATCAAAGAGAATTCATAATAAGATTTCATTAAAGTATTTGACAAAAGTCTCTTTGATAACTTAATAGATAGAAGATGAACAAACTGGATGGTAGTAGAGTTAGATTTATTTAGTACTGACTGAATAACTGGTCCCCAAAGTGCAATTAATTGATTGATTCAACCTAGAAAGATTTTTAGGGGAGGACCATGTGGTTCTTTCTTTGTCCTTATTTTGTTCAACAGTTTTTATCAGTGACTTAGATAAACCCATAGATCACAAGCTTGAGGAATATCTAAATGACCAAAGTGGGATCCAAAAAGATCTTAACAAACTAGAAGAGGAGACTGAATCTAATAAGATGAAATGTGATCAGGATGGGGGAGAAACTTGGGGGGGGGATAAAGGAGGAAATAATAGTGATGGATGCCCCCCCAAAAGGAAAAATGGTCAATGAAACATTTCAAAAGTACAGTACAGAGTAGAAAACAGAAGAAAGTTCAGGGGGAGGAGGAAGCACAGATAAACAGGTATTTGAGGTAAGGGATTAAATTTAACATGTATTTTAAAAAACAAGTTGCATGTTAAAAGAAATTCATGGCTTCATACTTTTCATTTTTTTATATGAAAATGACCGTTTTGTTCATGTCTGTTAAGTTTCTAATTTTTTTAAGAGAGAAAAATTACAATTTTGGATGGAAGGAGGTGTCATCAGAGCTTATATGGGAAAGTGGATTTTTGCCTCTCTGTATGAGTCTCTCTTGTCTTTGTTTCTCTGTCATTGTTTCCCTTTCCCTCCAATATTTGAGATGTGCTTAATTGTTGTCTTTGCTAGGACAGAATAAACATTTTTAAAAGTCTGAAAAAAATTAAATTTAAATTTGCAGGAAAGATGTAGCTAGACAACAATATACGTAAAAATGTCTGACATTTATGAGCTTTAAACTTAATATAAATCTGCAGTGTGAGGCAGCAGCCAAAAGAGCTCATGGGTTATTGCCTTCCATTAACAACAGTATATTGTACCAATGGTTAAAAGGTGACAGCGCTGCTGTATTCTGCTGTAGTCAGACTATGACTTGTCTTGTCTGGTAGTCATTTATCTGCTGGGCTTCTGTGGTTTCAGTTATGTCCAATTCTTTGTGGCCCCCTCAGGGGTTTTCTCAGCAAAGATACTGGAGTTGGTTGCCATTTCTTTCTCCACCTGATTTTATTGGTGAGGAAACTGAAGCAAACAGATCATCTATAAACTCCGGAAGATGACTCTTCCTGACTCTAAACCCAGTGTCCCATCCACTGTGCCACCTAGCAATCCCTAACTGGAATGCTATGTTCATTTGGGTTGCCACATTTTGTATTAATATTAATTTTAATTTTATATATTAATGTTAATTAATAAAAGCATATTAATAAATTGGCCTGTGCCCAGAGGAAGACTGGCCAGAATGGTGAGGAAACTGGGGATGTTTAGCTTGGAAAATTAAAGATTTAGGGGAGACATGAAAGCTGTTTACCTGGGTTTAAAGCATTCTCATATGGGGAAAAAAATTAGACATGTTTTACATGGTCCAGAGGGGAAAAAATAGAATCAATGAATAGAAGTTTCAGGTTCAAGTTTTGGTTTGATATACGGAAGAAAAAAATAATTCCTAGCAGTTAGATCTGTCCCAAAGGAGACTGGACTTAGTCTATATGGAAGCCTTCAAGTAGAAAAAGCTAAATGACCCCTTTGTCATGAATTTTGAAAAGATGATGAGGTCTTGGTCAGACTAGATTGTCTCCAAAGACCTGTTCATCTAATGCACTGACACTGGGATAATTGTCTCCAAGATTTCCAAAGTGATATGACAATACTCTGAGCGGATAGTCAAGAACTAATGACTTCATTGGGGGTCTCAATTCATGTCATCCATGGCAGGTCAGGAATTAGAATGCCACCATAAAACAGGCCATGTAAACTCCAGAATTCCCAGCCAATCGGTCCCTTCCATCTATTGGAAGAAGGCCCCAAAGGTTCAGCCTACCTTGGGTGGCCTTACATTGTCTGAGACTCTTCTCACTCAATGTTCTTTCAAGGGGTTGCATTTTTTTTCCTTAAAAACAAAGACATTCTGTATTAATGGGCTTCAAGAGAGATTTTTACTCTTATGTCCATTTACCCTGAGATATAATGGTCATCACCATATTTCAAGAGACAGCCCCATGATATAAAGTCAAAAAAACCATGAGATTGCAAAGTTTATATTCTCAGGTCAAGAAATGAAAGTCTGGAGCCTGTGCCCAATCCCATGAATGGGAAGGCTTTCTACTACAATAAATACAGGCATGTTTGCCCCTTTATTTTAATATGAAACATTCTATATACACATATGTCTCTAGGCTTTTGAAGAATGGTCTCTACAGTTTTTGAATCTTCAAAAACAACCTCATGCATATCAGTTGTTATTTTGTTTGGCTCTGATATTGGAGGGATGGAAAGAAGAAACTATAGTGTTTAGAAAAATTCTGTTTTAGGCTATTATTTCATTGGTATAGAGAATTCCCAGTGAGAAAACTGCCTCTATCAATGTAGATGACTCTGAAACTCCATCTGAGAGAGTTACCTCAGACACCAAAAAGTGACTTATCCATGGTCACATTGCCAATATATGATAGAGGAGGGACTTGAACTTAGATCTTTCCTGACCCTGAGACCAGCTCTCTAGCTTCTATACTACACTGCCTCTCTTAGGAAAATTGGAAAAATTATTTATATATTTGGCATATGTACTGAGAAATTATCAAATATCTTGTTTTGTCCTCTGATACCTTTTGAGAACTCCAGGTATCATCAGATGATGGCTTATGGGGTCCTTTTTTTTCTTTTTCATTTTCTTTTCTTTTTCTGAACATTTTTATTTAATTAATTAATTTAGAATATTTTTCTGTGGTTACAAGATTTACGTTCTTTCTCTCCCATCTCCCAATCCCCCTCCTGTAGCCGACACACAATTCTACTAGGTTTTACATATGTCATTGACCAAGACCCATTTCTTATGGGTCCTTCAAGATATGACTGCTTTCAGCTAATGGGTAGAACACTGGACTTGGAATTAAGAAGACCTGTGATCAAGCAAGTCACTTAGGCTGTGTTTCTCTTGGATTCCTCCTCAGTAAAATGAGGATAATAAGAGCACTTTCCTCCTAAGAATGTTGTGAGACTCAAATGAGACAATAATTGTAAAGCAGTTAGCATAATATCTGGCACATTAATTATTATTATTAAAGTAAATTGTTATTAAGTAGTTGAATGCAACAAACCAGGCTACTTGTCACATCACATTTTTAAGACTCATTTAGGGGGAAGCTGGGTAGATCAGTGGATTGAGAGCCAGGCCTAGAGACCGAAGGTCCTGGGTTCAAATCTAACCTCAGACACTTCCCAGCTGTGTGACCCTGGGCAAGTCACTTGACCCCTATTGCCTAGCCCTTACCACTCTTCTGCCTTGGAGCCAATACACAGTATTGACTCCAAGATGGAAGGTAAGGGTTTAAAAAAAAAAAGACTCATTTAGACTTTTCCAATTGCAAGTACAAATCTGTATTTCTATGGGGTTTCCAAGGATTGGAGTGCCAGAGAAATTCAGGGGTCATCACAGGAAGGGTAGTGAGCAGGTGAGTGACCCAAGCTTCAGAAATATAAGCTATGTAAATTATTTTTCTTGATAAACATTATATGTAATTACAATGTTTGTGTGCATGTATTTATGTGATCTCATGTGTACATATACACATTTACATACACATATATTTACATATGCATACTCATGATCTTGTATATGGACATATACACATATACCTGCCATCCCATTGATGTGGGAAGCTTCTTTAAGTAAAAGCTAGATGGTCTAATGGATAGGGTGTGAGATACAGAGTCAGGAAGACCTGAGTTCAAATCTAGCCTCAGACACTTATTAGCTAGCTGTGTGACCTGGGCAAGTCACTTTACCCTGTTTGCCTCAGTGACATCATCTGTCAAAGGACCTAGAGAAAAAAAAATAGCAAACCACTCCAGTTTCTTTGCCAAGAAAATTCCAGTGGGGCCATGAAGAGTCAGACAGGACCAAAGTAAATGAACAACCCCCTCCCCAATACAGATTGGCAACTTTTCTGTAACTTATTATCTTTGGATGTTGACTGAGGTACTCAAAAGTGGTAAAAGATGTCATTTGAACCCAGGTACTTTCTGACTTCTAGTCCAGACTTTTATCAGCTACATCCTACCTTAAGATTATGCAACCAAACCCATTTTTAAAATTTTAACCACCATTATTTTGGCCCACCGTTTCTAAAACAAATCTTTATATAGAATATTTTAGAGTAAGCAATGGGGGTCAAATGACTTGCCCAGGGTCACACAGCTAAGTATCTGAGGTCAAATTTGAACCCAGGACCTCCTGTCTCTAGGCCTGGCTCTCAAATCCACTGAGCCACCCAGCTGCCCCCTTATATAGAATGTTTTAAAAGCAACTAAATTGAAAAAAAAAGACCACTTTTGAATACTCACTCAGTTACAGAATTACAGCATCTCCCTTTCAGAAGTAACCAGAGGCCATATATCTAACTCAACCTTCCCCCTAACAAAGGGCAAACACCTGTCCTGCCCCTAATAAGTGGCCATTTGTCCTTTCAGCAAAGATCTCCAACTAGGGAGAGCCCCCTCCCAAGGTAGCCCATTCTTCTTTTAGATAACTAATTATTAGGAAAATGCTCTCTGTATCAGGCTGAAATCTCTCACTAAACTTCTACAACCCCCTACTCCCCATTCATCCTTCTTAGACCAAACTGAAAAAGTTTCATCCTCTTCTAAATGGAAGCTTCTCAAATGTGTAAGATGCTCCTCCCACCAAACCCCATACACACACAACGGCTCTTCTTGGGCTAAACATCTCTAATTCCAAACAATCCTCACAAGGAAGCCCCGGAGGACCTTTCCCCATTCTGGTCACTTTCTTCTGCCATTCTCCAGGTTTGAAGAGTCCCTTCATCATTCCAACAGCCCGGAATGGCAGGAAGTAGAAAGGTACAGCCTGAAGGGAGAAAGTTTTTCATTTTTCATTTCAAAGTGGCTTTAGCTCCCTGAAGACCCCGTTCCTCCTCTTCTTCCCTACTTAATCCAAAATCAGAACCAAGAAAGCATTTCTCATTTCCTGCGATGTGTGGAGAGTATGTATGAGTTGAAAGAAGGGAAAAAGGTCACTCTCTGCCCCCCTAAATAAGCATGCTCAGGGACAAACCCACTCCCCACATTGAACCGAAGAAAGCCCCATTAGCTTTGCCTCGATGCTACCAGATTTCTCACCCTAACGAACTTGGGAGAGAGATTCAGATCTTTTCCCTTGAAGTTGTAGCAGGACCCACTGCAGTCCTTGTGACTTTCTAGCCTGTGAGATGGAGGGGATGGGAAGGGGGAGCAAATATCACCCAGGATGAGAAGCAGCCCAGTATCATCAAATGAGGTGCTGGAGTCCCAGCAAATGTGGGAGTCTCTAGGCAAGGAATACAGCTCCTGGGCTCCTTCCCGACACCTGCTCTTCCTTTCTTCTGTACTTTCTGCTCTATTGAAAGCACAGCTGTTTCCATTCGAGCTATTTACTCATTCCAGGTGAGCTGCAAAACAAAACCCAGAAACAAACAGCTCCCACAACCACAAAATATCACCCCCCAACTCTCCCTCCTCCCCCTACTAACCCCCACCCCCACACACTGCTGTGGTTTAGCAGCTGGGGGGAAATGAAGTGTACATATGTACTTTCGTTTTGTTTTGTTTTGAAGCAAGGGTCTTATATATCACAAGGCAAATATTAGTCTGCCTGAAGAGTCAGCTTGCCAAGGGATAATCAGCAAACACGTCGGTACTCATTAGAGCTGCACAAACTGGCCATTGACAATGTTCAGAGCCAGGCATAAACCCCACCAGGCATGGACAGAGAGCCCTTGCCCTTCTGAGTGTGGGCTAGAACACAGGTAGAACAGCTACCCTAGGCTTGCTGTCTGTCCCAGGAGAAATCACCATGGCTTGGCGTGGCCTGAGTGGAAATTGAGCAAGATTTCCCTGGATCTCAGGTCCAGCATCTTTCTGGGTGAGTGCCAGGCTCTCACTGGGAAGAGTTTCCTCAGGAGGGAGAAAGGCTATTTGTAGGAAGAATCCACCACCACTACCACCTCCCCCTGTATTTTAGGTGTCTCTTTCCTTCCTGACACAAAGCCACTTTTTGATGGGCAAAAGGAGGTGGGGAGAGGGAGGAAGAAATGTGCTATTGCTGACAAAGGTGGGAAGAAGGAAAGGAAAGAGGAACAGAAATCTTTTGTAGGGGTTGTTTATTTTAGAGGACAGTGAACTTGTTCTCCAGAAGACCTGGTTCAAATTCAGCCTTAGACATTTACTGGTTGTGAGACTGGGCAAGCCACTTATCCTCTAGTTTTCAGTGCCTCATTCTGTAAAATGAGGGTTTTTAAACTTAATAGCCTTTAAGATTCTTTGCAGCTCTAAATCTATGATCAGGTGCCTAAAAAATTGAGGCACATCTTATTGAATGTCTTTAAGATTCACTGTTATTTCCATAATGACAGAGATTGCAACTATGGTCAAGGTGCCTGAAAGTCTACCATGATTTCTGGGCTCCATCTCTTCCACTTCGAAATCCTCTTGTCCTTGCCTGAAATAAACTGACCTCTCAAACCCTCACATTCATCAGTGGCCACACCTGAAGTCCTATTACCTTCATGTCATCCCTCTTTAACTTTCCTGGGCTGAAGACAAGGATAGCTGAGAAAGAGGTTTTTTTTAATTATTTCATTTATTTATTCATTTATCTTTAAATTTATTTAATTAATTCATTAATTAAGAATATTTTTCCATGGTTACATGATTCCTGTTCTTTCACTTCCCTTCTCCCTCCCCACTCCTGGAGCCAACTGGAACAACCCAGAGCAATTCCACTGGGTTTTACATATATCATTGTTCAAAACCTATTTCCCAATTTTTGATATTTGATCATTTAAAGTCAACATCCCCAATCATATCCCCATTAGACCATGTGATCAATCATATGTTTGTTTGTTTGTTTTCTGGGTTTCTACTCCCACAGTTCTTTCTCTGGATGTAGATAATGTTCTTTCTCACCAGTCCCACAGAATTGTCCTGGATCATTGCATTGCTGCTAGTACAGAAGTCCATTACATTCAATTGTACCACAGTGTATCAGTCTCTGTGTACAATGTTCTCCTGGTTCTGCTCCTTTCACTTTGCATCAGTTCCTGGAGGTCATTCCAGTCAACATGGAATTCCTCCAGTTCATTATTCCTTTCAGCACAACAATATTGCATCACCAACAGAAACCATAATTTGTTCAACCATTTCCCAATTGAGGGATACCCCCCATTTTCCAATTTTTTTGCCACCACAAAGAACCCAACTATAAATATTTTTGTATGTCTTTTTCCTTATTATCTCTTTGGGGTACAAATCCAGCAGTGGTATGACTGGATCAAAGGGCAGGCAGTCTTTTAGCACCCTTTGGGCATAGTTCCAAATTGCCTTCCAGAATGGTTGGATCAATTCACAATTCTAGCAGCAATGCATTAATGTCCCAATTTTGCCACATCCCCTCCAACATTTATTACTTTCCTTTGCTGTCATATTGGCCATTCTGCTAGGTGTGAGTTGGTTCCTCATAGCTGTTTTGATTTGCATTCATCTAATTATAAGAGATTTAGAACATTTTTTCATGTGCTTATTGGTAGTTTTGATTTCTTTATCTGAAAATCACCTATTCATGTCCTTTGACCATTTATCAATTAATGGCTTGATTTTTTGTAAAATTGATTTAGCTCCTTATATATTTGAGTAATTAGACCTTTGCGAGAGGTTTTTGTTATAACAATTTTTCCCCAATTTGTTGCTTCCCTTCTCATTTTGGTTGCATTGGTTTTGTTTATACGAAGACTTTTTAATTTAATGTACTCAAAATTATTCATTTTACATTTTGTAACATTTTCTACCTCTTCCTTGGTTTCTTTACTCCTATATCTGACAGATATACTATTCTATGTTCACCTAATTTACTTATAGTTTCCTTCTTTGTATTTAATTCATTTACTCATTTTGAATTTATCTTGGTATAGGGTGTGAGATGTTGATCTAAACCTAATCTCTCCCACACTGTCTTCCAATTTTCCCAGCCATTTTTATCAAATAGTGGATTTTTGTCCCAAAAGCTGGGATCTTTGGGTTTATTGTACACTATCTTCATGAAGACATTTACCCCAAGTCTATTTTATTGATCCTCCTCTCTATCTCTTAGCCAGTACCATATTGTTTTGATAACCACTACTTTATAGTACAGTTTAAGATCTGGTACTGCTAGACCTCCATCCTTCACATTTTTTTTCATTAGTTCCCTTGATATTCTTTATCTTTTGTTCTTCCAAATTAATTTTGCTATACTTTTTTATAATTCAATAAAAAGTTTCTTGGTAGTTTGATAGGTATGGCACTAAATAAGTAAGTTAATTTGGGTAGGATTGTCATTTTTATTATATTAGCTCATCTTACCCATGAGCAATTATTGTCTATGGTGATTTTAGATTGAATTTAAGAAAGGGTTTTAAGGATTCTGCTCAAGCTACCCAATTCTGTCATACCAAATCTTCTTGCACTTAATTTGGAGAAGAGTAAATGGCAAATGCAAAAAAAGTCTAGTTAAGAATGAGGATCACTCTATATTGATGATCCCAATTGTGATTTCCATTAAATGGCCTTATCTCTTCACTACATGAATGGTAAAAGGGCCTTCTGATCACTAAAATTGATCTCCAAAAGTCTGAGTTCTCTATATTTGCTAACTTTTCATATTTCAGTCTGGTTGTTTTCACATCTTTATTAATCAAAAAGTAAGATCTATTATCAGAAAATAAATGAAGATTACCTATTATCTTTGGTTCCCATTGTAAATTTATTTATTGACAATTGTCCTTGACTTACTTCAAAGCATGATGACAGATGTGCAGAAGTGGTTATTTCACATATCCACATTCTGAACTAGGACCATCCATCCTCATCTGTCACCATTTTTTCCCCAAGGAAAATGGGCCAAAGACTGAAACAGCTTTGGAGGGTTTATCCACAGCCCTCTATTTGAAGCTATAGGAAGTTGCTACCAAGGATTATATATTTGCCAAAGTGTCAAATATCTAGCAAATAGTAATCTGGGGAAGTCAGTGTAAGATGATCAAACCAGATCTATTTGGGATAAGAAGAGAGCAAAAAGAAAAAAAAAGGAGACAGAAGAGTATTAGTGGGAGAAGGAAGGAAATGGATGAGAGAGAGAATGGAAGGAAAAAAATTTCTTGGCTGTTTATTATTATTTACCCAAAGTGTGAAGCCAATGATGGAGTATTTCTGTCAATGTAACAAATTTTATTATTATCATAATTACTGATTAGGTGAATAATGATGATGATAAGCATTTTTTTTTAGTTTTCAAAGCACTCTAAGTTCTTTTAAATGTACAAAGGATCAGAATTCCCTCCCTTTCCACCCATAATTCAACCCTCTTGCTAATTAAGCTACTCCAAAATGTAGAAGAAAGAAAATTAGAAAAATGATGGAGAAGCCATGAAACTAGAGTTCAGTCAAGAGTTTAGGCCATTGTAGAAAGAGGATTGGACTCAGAATCAGGAGAGATCTGATTTGAACTTTGACTCCAATACTCACTAGTTCTGTGAAACAGTGCAAGTCAATTGTCTTTCTCAAGCCTCCTTTACATCATTTTTAAAGAAATAGGGAATGCTCATGCTAACTACTTCAAAGAGTCATTGTGAAGAGAAGCACTTTGCAAATCTTAAATAGCCATATAAAGTCAAGCTATTATTGCTGTTTTTCTTATTATTGGGGGCATAGAGTGGATAGAGTGCTGGGGCTGGAGTCATTCTTGAGTTCAAATTTCACCTCAGACATTTACTAGGGGAAAACCACTCCAGTATCTTTGCAATAAAATCCCAAATGGAGTCACCTAGAATTAGACACAATTGAAAAACAACTGAACATTGTTGTTGTTATTATTATGAAAAGAACAAAGAATGATATGAATTTCCAAAAAACTAAAGTTTAGAGAGGTGAGCAGGATAGAAAACACAGATTTCCACAGCTAATTTGCAATGTTTTCCATTGAATGAACTTTCTAATCAAAGTACCACACCCCACAGCCTCAGCATCCATACTGACTCATACCTTCCATTCTGGTCTTTGATTAAGAACATTCATGTTCTGACCTCAAAGGGTCATTGTGAAGAAAGTACCTTTAGCAAATCTTAAGTTGACACAAAAAGCTGAGTTATTATTAGTTTTACTAGTGCTATATTATTATTATTATTTCAAAAAGGACCAAGAAAATAGTCTGTGAGTTTCCAAAGTGCAGCTTTTAAAGAAATGAGCATGGTAGGGAACATAGGTCTCCACAGCTAGAACTTGTTTCCAATGAATGAACCTTCCAATCAACCTACACCATTCCCTTCTTATCAAAGGACCAAGACACAGCCTCCAGATTCCTTACTTACTCAATACTTTCTCATTTGGTTCTTAGATTAAGACTATTCATGTATGATTTCATGGGGTGGAGAAAAGCTGGAGAGGAGGGAAAGGGAAGAGAATTGGATGAATGGAAATCTGGATCATGGAATATGACCTGCAGCTAATGTTAGTCAGCACCTACTCAGGGCAGCAAAACCTGTTCCAATCTTGCCTAAATGTGAACCTAAAAGTGTTTTCAAGCAATATTTCCCCAGCTGTGTTCTGAGAAATCTGGGATTCCATGCCTTATGAATAAAGGCTTTATGGGAAAATAGGTGAGAGTAAACCTAATAATAATAATATAATAATAATAAATAATAATAAAATCTAGATAACACCTATTTTGTGTCAGGCACTGTGCTAAGTGCTTAAGAAACATCTCTTCTCGTACCTTAGTGCCTTGGTGACTATGGACAAGTAATCTCTCCATTCCCCAGGACACTCTGTAAGACTATAAATAATCACAAATGGTGCTACATTGGTAGAGGGAGTTCAAATCTAATCACAGGTCTGGTTCCCAAAATAAATATATATCTGTATGTGAGAATATATATTTATGTATGTATGTGTCTACATTCACCCACACACGTGTCTGAGAATGCTTCCATCCAGAAGAATATAATAAACTCATTGAGGGCAGGGATTGCTTTGTTTTAGTCCTTGTTTTCCCAAGATCTAGCACAGTGACTAGACTCATAGTAGGATCCTGATAATTATTTGTTGAAATTATCTAAAAAATTATTAAATCTTAATTTACATATGTAAAAAGATTCTTCTATATAGCAGGTTCCTTTATGAAAATAACTTTCATTTTCTTTGAAATTTTCCCAAACATTTTGTATCCTAGAAATCTTCTCTAAAGATAAAAATGTTACTCTAGGGGTCTGAGTTTAGCTAATACAGATGAATCCCTGAGGTGCCGTATGAGCAAATTAGTTTGCTGTTTTTCAGAAGCACCACTATATAAGGGTAGAGCCATAATAATAGGCCAACAAATTCTGGCTAACAAATAAGGAATTTAGATATTTGCTAGTCATTAGTGATTGATTTTGATTTGCCCCTTTATTAGAAATGTGACCAGAACTCATGCCAAACAAAATAGAAAAGTATGTCACAATAGTGGAACAGTGAACTGATCCAACCATTTTGGGGAACAACCTGGAATTATGCCCAAGTTATAAAACTGTGTACAACCTTTGACCCAGCAATACCACCTTAGGTTTCTCAAGGTGATGAGAAAAAAAGGAAAAAGGAAAAGAATATCGATGTTCTAAAATATTTCTAGTAGTTCTCTTTGTGCTGGCAAAGAACTGGAAATTGAGGGGATGCCCATCAATTGGGGAATGGCTAAATAAGTTATGATATATGATTATGATTGAATACTACTGCATGGCAAGAAATGATGAGCAGGTTGATTTTAGAAAAACATGGAAAAACTTGCACAAAATAATGAAGAGTGAAATAATAAGTAAAACCAAGAGAACTTTTTATATAGATAGCAATATTGTTTGAAAAGTAAAAGTGAATGGCAAAGCTGTTCTAAGTTATATGAATTTAAACCAATTACAAATGGCCTATGAAAGAAGATACCATAGGCATCCAGAGAAAGAACTGATAAATGAAACCTTATGTTGTATAGCTTTATATAGATAAATATCTGTGTATATCTGTGTGTGTGTGTGTGTGTGTGTGTGTGTGTATGTGTGAGAAATGCTGGCTTTTTCTAGTGTAGGGTTGGGAGGGAGAAAGGGAAACAATTTGGAACTCAAATGTAACCCCAAAAAATTAAATTAAAAAAGTATGTGACAAGAAAAGCTGAAAATGTGAAAAGCTGAAAAAGTCAAAATCAATCACTAATGTCTAGCAAATAGCTAAATTCTAATGAGATTGAGAAACATTAAAGTAAGATCATTTGTCATCTGGCTGTGGGTGGAATATTCTGGCTGATTCAGCGACCAGTGTCTCATGATATTAGCAGAAACTATAACTGTACCATTTTGAGTTAAAGACTGAATTGACTAATATTCATCCATCAGAAAAGTAATGTGGTATCCCTGGAGAGCCTTTAAGTTTTAACTATGTACTATCTTCATCCTAGCATATCCATGGTCGATGTATGGTTGGAATTTTTCATAAGCCTTGGGAACAAAGGAATAAATACAAGCAAAATGAATCAATCTGTCAAGCTCAATTGTTCTTTATGAGAAGAGCTTCTATTAAATAAGTCAATATACAAGACATTAGATTGAGAACCTGAATGCCAACATCATGAGCTCCTGCTGTTTTGTTGCATTGATAGACAGAAGTCATCCTTTTTCAAAAGAGAATAAGCAAGACCAGTAGTTGCAAGTCCTAAAAAAAGTTTTAGAAAGTCTCTCAACTTGATGCATTAAGGGGATAACAAATAGAATCTTTAACCTTCAATATTTGTCTAGTTTCCATGACTTTTTTTTACTTCACGTTAGACAAATGTTTACTCAATACACTTTATAATCATTTTTAATCAGATTCCTATCCAGCCACTAACACAAAGGCTTCCTACATTTTTCTATTTTTCTTGGAATGTGAATATTTTGAACTTGATATATTAATTAGCCTTGAACCCTAGATACTAAGACCAGGAATTATTTCATTTTTCTCCTTTTCCATGCAGAAAAGTGTTCTTGGCTTCAGATTACTGAGATTATAATAATCTGCTATTTTAATTAAAATGATATTATTTCACTTTCTTAGAGCATTAGTGATTTCATATGCTTAATCATATGATTTTATTGAAGCTATTTTATGAGGATTTGAGGGTCAGATAAGGATAATTTTAAAGAATGTACTTGCTATTACAATCAACTGGGTATTAAATATTTTTTAAAGCCTTAAGAATCATGGACAGCTCCTTTCTTTCTCCTACACAAGTAAAGTTCTTCCTGTTGACATCTCATGTCTTTTCTTGGGGAATATCAAAGAGTTCTAGAATGTTCAGTCTAGAAGGATCTACAGAGACCATTTTATGGCTAAGGTCATGCAATATCAAATGATGTACTACTTACTGGCTTTTTACTTTTTTTTCAGTTGTTTGTCGCATTCTTTTAACAGTCTCAAAGCAGAGTGCAGAGTCTTCTCTTGTGAAGCTGGTAGCAAAGCCAGCATAACCAAAAAATTTGAGTGTCCAATTGCTTGAACCATCTTTTTACTGTATGTGGCTTTACTCTCAATTTCTTACATAAGCCGCATAATGGGATGCATTAGAAACTTTTTCCCCATCTATAAGTATCCACCCAAGATTCCTTGTCCAGTTATGGATAGTAATTCTCAGGCAATTGATTTGAGTCAAAAGAATACTGAGGTTCTAGGAATTATGAGACCTGGGCTCTAGTCCTGGCTCCATCAGTGGGTACCTGGGAGATGCCCTCCCTGCCTCTCCCTACTATGGAGAGTACCAGAGAGTTTTAGAATGTTTGGTCTGGAAGGATAGGCTGTTTTCTGGCCAAGAAAACTAAGACCAGGAGATATAAAATGATGTTCTTATAATGAGTTATACTAACAGAAGAGACAGCTAGCTGGTGCAGTGGACAGGACTATTGTCCTGAAGTCAAGAAGACCTGAGTTCAAATCTAACCTCCAGACACTTGCCTCAGTTTACTCAACTGTAAAATGAGGATAATAATAGCATCAATTCCCCAGGCTTATTGTGAGGATCAAATAATATTTGTAAAGCACTTAGCATATAATACCTGGCCTATAATAGGTACTCTATAAAGGCTTATTCCATACTCCATCCCTTATTACACAATAAATGTAAAATTGTGCTTTGAAAAGTAACAATCATCTAAATGCATGATTAGAACTTTCTCTTAATCAACCAGTTAATTCAAATAACCATACCATATAGTAGAAGAGATACTTACAGCTAGAGTTAGGAGAGACCTGTGTTTGAATCCTAATATCAGTACTAATTAGTTCTATGACCAAGAGCATGTTGCTTAAATTAGAAAATCCTATAAAACAGGCATAAAAAATAGCCTATACCTCTCAGGAGTGTTGTGAAGACCAGATGAAATAAATGTGCAAAGTGATTTACACATATACCAATGAAATATTAGAGTAGGATTACCAGTACAGGCAATGCTTATTTTATGAAGATTAAATTATAACTTTCCCTCCTTGTTTTTTAGCAAATGAAATATCATAAAATTTACTACCCATACATTCAGTTCAACAATCATTTCCCCAAAAGTTATTTTTATGTTTTCCAATTAATTAGTTTATTTTCTCTCCCTCTCCTATCCCAACCCACTGCAAACAATAAAAAATAGAAAAACCTCTTATTAAATATGTGTAGTCAAACAAAACAAATTCCCTCATTGGCCATGTCCCAAAATGTATGTGTTATATTCTGCATTTTGAGCTCATCACATACATCTCTGTCAGGAGGTAGATAACATGCTTCATCTTCAAGCTTTTGTAATTATGGCTTGTTATTGCACTAAACAGAGTTCTAAAGTCTTTCAAAGTGATTTTTCTTTGTAATTCATTTCTTCTTCTTTGTAATCATTGCATAAATTCTTCTCCTGGTTCTGCTCACTTTAATCTGTATTAATTCATAAAGGTCTTCCCAATTTCCTTTAAAACTGTACATTTTGTCATTTCTTATGATATGGTAATATTCATATAATTTGTTTAGCCATTCCTCCATAGATTGGTATCCCCTTTGGTTTTCACTGCTACAAAAAGTATATTTGAGTCCTTTTTCTCTTTCTTTGATTGCTTTGGAATATAGACCTCATGGTGGTATTGTTGGGTCAAAGGTATGCACAGGTTAGTAATTTGGGGGACAGAGTTCCAAATTGTTTTCCAGACCAGCTTGTCTAATACACAGTTCCACCAAAAGAATATTAATGTATTTTCAGAAAGCATATAAAACACACTAACTCTGTACAATGTAGTAGCAGGAAAGCAAGGGGGGCGGGGAGTAGCAAATTGTTCTTGTCCTAATCTGAAATGCAGCATTTAAAATGGGACCCAAGGTAGTGGCAGGCAAGGAGGTCACAATAAAGAGAAGCAGAAGCGTGTGCTGGAACCAGCTCAAACCAGCCCACTTGTTATATTTTCAGGATGAACATTTAAACCTCTGAAATTGGCAAACACTATGAATAAGGATTCAATTAATTGTTTTGTTAATTGTCTATAGACTTAAGAAAGTGATGGAAATGCTAATGATGCAAATTAAATTTAAATGTGTGTCATGCATACATTTTTTACCAGTCCACTCACTATTTGGAAAGAAAACTAGGTTCAGTTGGAAGAATTTTCCTTTGGCTTTTCAGTTGGGGTCACTGGCCTCATCCCATTTCCATCCTCAACTGTTAAAGCTGCTTTCCATATGTTCCCTACTGCTTAAGGTTCAGTCAGCTTGAAGAAGGGTTACTTTTTAGATTTTTATGACTTATACTTTTTGTTTTTCATTTATCAGCCTTATGCAAACCATTATCCAGGACACATTGGTTGTCACAGGGTAGAGTCTCCTTCTGATTGTCCTGATCTATCTGACATTATGTCAGAAGTCAAGGCTGAAATCAGTAATTGGGGAACAGTTAGGACATTCATCCCCCTAGGATCTCTTTTTTACTTTTATTGAGTAGAATTGTTAGGTAATATTCTTTGCTGATTTTAAAATTGATTTTTAAAGTTCTGATCAGTATCTCTGGATGACTAATACATTAGATACATAAATTGTCTGAGCTGAAAAGGACTTCAGAGATCCTGATCCAACCCCTCCTCATTTATAGTTGAGGAAACCCAGGCATTAAGAAGCAAAGTGACTTGGCCAGGGTGATCTAGCCAGTTCATGGAAGAGATGGGAACTCTGGGTCTGCAATCAGGGGACTTTGTCCCAGTCTTGGCTCTTTCACAGTGGCAAGCCACACCAGGGTTGGTCCTGCCTTTATCACATCTATAAGATGAGATAGTTGGATGAGATGCTCCCTAGGATCCCTTCCAGCTCTAAATCTATAATATGGTGCTCTTTTCCCTGTCAGCCCTGCCAGATACTTTAGCTCAAACCACTGACTAATCAATCACTAGATGAATATGCAGTGAGGAATCTCCTCATTGACATATAGAGCAGTGATATTAAATTCAAATAGAAATAGTGGCCAGTTTAGCAGCTACATATTGATTTAGAAACCACAGATTAACATTATCTTTGTTCTATTGCGTTTTCATTTATTTTGTTGATTATTTTCCAATAACATTTAAAAAATTTATTTTTGTTAAACCTGAACCATTTTAATGTGGCTTGGGCTCCACTCCAGAGTGTTGCAGACTACAGTCAAGCAGAATGGTTGTCTCCTCTGGTATAGAGTACTCAAAAGAAACAAAAGATACTCTTTTTGCCCTCAATTTAAAAATCTGTTTGGTAGGTCCTGAGCAAGTTAATGTATAATCAAGTGTTAAACTGTTGGGATTTTTAATAAGTACATGGCATCCCAACTTAAACAGTTAATCCTTATTAATGAATTTACTGAGGGAACACTTGCTCCTGTTTAAGAATTCTCAGTTTAAAAGAGCTGTATTTGATTCCAAATGCATATGTAAGAACAGCCATGTACAGCTAGAGTGGCCTCGTGTTGAATTTTTAAGTAGTTTTAATCACATTTATATGCAGACTGGAAAAAAAGGTATTTCTAGATACAAATATATCTTTATCTATATAGTATTATGTCTACAACCTTGGCTTTTGAATCAGGAAAGACTTGATTCATCAGAGTTTTGTTCTGATACATTCAATTCAATGCAACAAATTATTAGGTTCTATCATGTGCCAGCTCCGTGATAGATGCCAACAATAGAAGCAAAAATCCAATAATCACTGCCATGAAGAAGTTTGTATTATAAATAACATGCACTCGAATAAATATAAAATACAATTATCCCTTCCACATTGTGGGAGTTGCACGTGACACCCCCATGAGATGAAAAATCAGCATAAAATTTTACTCCTTTAATAACAGAAAAATCTGAATTTTTTCTTATAATATCTTATTGTAAATTTTGACTTAAGTATGCATATCTGAATTTTTAAATTTTTCTGTGTTGTCTGCAGACCTTTACATGTCATCTGTGACTGCAACAAAATTCTCCAAAAATTCCTATTTAAATCTTATGCTGACCCACAATATATCAAAACCACAATGGGGAAAATTGTAATATGGAAAGGTTAGCTGTACCTACAAAGGAATGTGGGAGATAAATACTACCTTTTGGAAGGATCAGGCAAGACCTATTATAAGAAGTGGCCCTAAAAAGCTGAGCCTGGAAAGAAGGCAAGGGTTTTAAGAGTTAGAGGTAAGGAAGAAATGCCTTCTAGTATTGAGGGTCAAGTCTGTGCACACACCGGGAGGTGGGAAACAAAAGATGGAGAACAGTAAGTAGATCAATTTGGCTAGAATACTGAGTGTATAGAAAGAAATAATTTTCACAAGCTTGTAAAAGTAGGTTGGATCCAAGTTATGAAGGACTTGAACATCAAACAGAAAAAGGGCAGCCAAGCAGTAAGGATAGAGTCAGGATGACCTGGGTTCAAATTTGGCCTTAGACACTTCTTAGCTGTGTGACCCTGAGCAAGTGACTTAATCTCCATTGTCTAGCTTCTGTCTTAGAACTGATGCTAAGCATTGATTCTACAACAGAAAAGCTGTATGGTTTTAATTTATAACCAAACAGAAGATTTTATATTTTATCCAAAAGGGCACAAGAGTTTCTGGAACAGGAGAGTGTCATAGCAAGACTTTAGAAATATCTATTTGGAAGCAGAAGATGAATTGGAGCAAGGAAAGACTTAAGGCAGGGAGCCTGATTAGAAAGCTTTTATAATGTATAGTCTAAGTAAAAGGTTTTATTTTTTAATTTTTTTTCCAATTACACATAGAAATCATTTTTGACAATTGTTTTCCAACGTTTTGCGATTCATATTCTCTCCCACCCTTCCACCTCATCTCTCCCCAAGGTGATAAATAGTCTGATTTTGACTTTAGCAGTGCTTAAATAAAAGTTAATGATGGTCTGATTCAGGGTGGTACTCACCTAAGTAGAGAAAGGGGAGAGAGGGATTAGGGACAAAGGCTGTAGACAAGACATGAATGGCATCTGAGTGGACAGAGGGGTTGGAGAAAGATGGAGAAAGAAGGGGGTAAGGGGGCAGCTAAGTGGCTCAGTGGATTGAGAGCTAGGCCTAGAGATGGACATCCTGGGTTCAAATCTGAACTTGGGCATTTGCTAGCTGTGTGACCCTGGACAAGTCACTTAACTCCCATTACCTAGCCCTTACCACTCTTCTGCCTTGAAATCAATATGCTGTATCGATTCTAATCCAGAAGGTAAGAATTTAAAAGAAAAAAAAAACATTGTATATGTTTGAATTGTTGCTATTATTATCTTATAGTTCTTGACATAGATGAAGGATAAATATGCTTTGGGGGTAGAAATATTAGTGCAGATATTAAACACTCCTTGAGGTCATGAAAAATGGCCCCCAAAATACTTAATAGATAACCACTGAATGAATGAAAAGGATGAATCTTCCTGAGAAGAGAAGGTTGAAAGTAGCTGAAATAACCTGATACTCAGTACTTCCCCAGGTCAGCTCCAGCTAACAGCCAGTTCATTCATATTTACAGCTTGGAAGCTGTTTTGCTAACAAGAACATGTAATAATACAATAGCATCAGATAAGAAATCTCTTGTAAAATAGCAAGCCCTTTTGCCTAATTTGGAACCAAACTTATTTTGGTCAATTAATTTTATTAAAGATCCCTAACACTAAATTTCTTTCATATCTATTTAGCAAGAAGAATATTGTTAAAGCATATCACAGATTTCAGTCATCTCTTTAAAAAAAAACAAACTTTTTTTCTGTCTTAGAATCAATATAAATGTTAAGAATAATAAGAGCTAGGCATTTGGGGTTAAGTGACTTGCCCAGAGTCACATAGCTAAGAAGCATTTGGGGTCAAATTTGAACCCACCTCTCAGCCTGGCACTCTATCTGTTGAGCCGTCTAGCTGCCTCCCCCCAAGAGTTTATTAAGTGCGTCTCCTATGTGCCAAGCAGTGTGTTAGGAACTGAGAATATAAAGACAAAAATAGACCTAGTCCTCAATGAGTTCTTGTGCCCTTCTCCTGAGAGAGACAGAGAGACAGAGACAGAGAGAGATGGAGAGAGAGAGACAGAGACCCAGAGAGAGATGGAGAGAGAGAGACGGGGAGAGAGAGAGAGACAGAGACACAGAGAGAGATGGAGAGAGAGAATGGAGAGAGACAGAGACACAGAGAGAGAAGGAGAGAGACAGAGACAGAGACACAGAGAGAGATGGAGAGACAGAGACAGAGACACAGAGAGAGATGGAGAGACAGAGACAGAGACACAAAGAGAGAAGGAGAGAGAGAGACAGAGGCACAGAGAGAGACGGAGAGAGAGTGAGACAGAGAGACAGAGAAAGAGAGAGATCTGACAAATCTATATGTGATTAGCTCACTCTGAAATGCTGCAGAGACTAACCATTGTGAAAGATATGATGTAAAAGCTTTTTGTCTGTGCTAAAATGAGCCCTTTCCTCCTTGCAGCTAATCGACGGATCTCCTGTTCATGGAGAACAACACTAAGGATGCTACACAAGCCAACACAGAAGGTAAGATGTGCATTCTTCTTCCCTACCCCTTTCTGTCATTAGATCAAGTATATCTCTCTATCCTATCCTTAAGAGTCCATCTGCCTGATACTGCCTTTCTATCCAGGCTAGAGACTGGTAATATCACAAGTACTGAGGTTTACTAATACAGTCCCCAAAGCATCCTCTACTGCTCTTCTTGAAATTCCCCAGGGCATTCAGACTCTTCACATCTTTCACCGCAGAAAAGTTGACTTGTACACCCCTTCTCTGGTCTTCAGAATGTCCCCCCACCCACATCTTGGGCAACTTACAGTAAACCTCTTCTATTGCTCCCTCTGCTTCCCTTTTGTCTCCCACTTCAGATTATAGAAACAGATTCTCAGAGTAGAAAAGGGCTCAGAAGCCATCTCATCTAACTCACATCTGAGCAACAAACCCTCTCTAAGACATACTCAAGTGGTCATTCAGTTCAACAAACATTTGGCATTTCTTTAATTTAATTTTACATTTTTCCCATTAATGAAAATCTACTTTTTCTCCACCTAGTCCCTGACTCCAATTAAAAACAAATCCTTTGTAATAAACATGCATAGTTAAGTAAGCAGTCCATGTCCAAATAGCAAATATCTCAATAGACACCATGAGTTCATCACTATTCTGATGGATAGCATAGTTCATTATCAGTCCTCTGAAATGTGATTGGTCACTGTGTTGATCAGAATTCTTTCAAAGTTTTTTCAACAAACATCTGTTAAGGGGCTCCTGTGTGTAAAACCCTCTGCTAAGCACTGGACACTGGATGGAGAGAGAAGAACAGAGACAGAGAAACAAACAGACAGACAGACAGACAGAGACAGACAGATACAGAGAGAGAGAGAGAGAGAGAGGGAGGGAGGGAGAGTGAGAGGGAGGGAGGGAGGGAGAGAGAGAGAGAGAGAGAGAGAGAGAGCTTAAAGGAGCTTATATTCCTGGGAGGAGGGAATGGAGAGGGAAGAAAGTGAGGTGATGATATTATGTATATACAATGAAGTATAATATAAAGAAAGGAGAAGCAGGTTCAGAGGAGAGGTACAGAACAGATACCCTAGGAAATTTTTAGGAAAAGTCACCATCTTCCTCTCAGTCAGATAAGAGAGCTAAAAGGTAAGACAGTAATGTTTGGCCCCACTATGAAATCTAATCACTTTATCCTTTTTATTATGAATTTCAGGAAGCAGTATTATTTAAATATACAAAAATTAATAAGAAAAATCCATGAATTTTTGTTATGTATCCCTTTCTTCTTCTGGTGTCAGCCCCAACACTTCTACCATTTCCAATAGTCATCGGACCAGGAACTACTTAATAGCCTCAACCTTACCTCCTGGTTATGAATTCCATTCCATTTAAACAAGTATGTTTTGAAGAGCCATCTTTTTTGTCAGGGACTATACCAATAACATAGAGAGAAAAATGAAATAGCCCCTGCTCTCAAGTAGATTCTATTGCACTAGGGAAGGGGATAGAACATATTCACAAATATGAAAATACAAAATATATAAATGCAAAAACAAAATAATTTCACAAGGTACTAATACCTGGAGGACTCAAGAAAGATCTCTTGTATAAGCTATGGCACTAGGGGTTCCAAGGTCAGAGGTGAAAAAGGAAAATTTTCAGATATTCTAGTATGATTGCCACTCCTAGCTAGACCTCAGACCCTCTCAACTAATTTCCTTTTCCCACCTCACCCCTAAAAAATCCCAATGCTTCATAAGATAGATGTGTTGACATACATGCCTCTCTATACCCTTTTCCCTATTTCTAGTTAGCTAAGAGGGAAACAGCAAGTGTTATACTTATTTTACAAGTAGATAAACTATGGCCCATAGTTGGTCCATTTGTTATCCAGTAAAATAAAATTTGTAATTTTTGATCATGGAGTAATATGTATAATCATAAAGCCACACTTCAGTTAAAGTTAAAGGAAAGCCAGACAAAATAAATTCCAAGGTTTCTTGAAGCCCTTTGAGTCTTTATAGGGATCCACAGTTATAAATTAAACAACCTCAGGTGGTGATTTGCCATATGACACTCAGAACTAAACCTTGGTAACCTTCCAGTGTCTTGGCCCCTGAGTAATCTTAAAGCTAAGTTGCAACATCACTATTTGGAATCACTAAATCTCAATGGAGTGACATAGGCAAAATTGGGCTCAACATTTTCAAGGGTATTACAGTCTGTCTGAGATGTAAGATGAAATCCTCAGCATCAAGATGGATGCAGAAGAGAAAACAGCACCCTCGTGAAGCACAATATCTGTATCCTAAGACAGTAATCAAGGAACTAGTAAATTAGACATGGCTTATTTCTGCCTTTTTAATTCCCTTTCTGTACTTCTCCATCTTAGTGCTCAATATCCAACATTATTTAGCTGAAGGAAAAGTGAAAATTGGAAATCTAAATAATAATGGAAGATGTAATGTGCCATCTTTGGTGTGCCAGCCTTTATACAATAGGTATGTTCCTAAAAGCTGGTATGAAAAGTGAAATCCTATTTTCAAAGGATTCGACACTACAAGCTCAGAAGCCATCTATTCCAAGCTGCCTCTGGCTAATATTTCCTACTATAACATCCCCAAGAAATGGTCATCCAGTTTCAGTTTGCAGATAATGCAAATAAAGCAATGCAAGTGACTCTGTACAATCAAGTTATATACAGGATATGTTGGAAATATTTCAACAGAGGAAGGCACTAGAATGAAGAGCGATTCAGAAAGGCTCCCTATAGAATTTTAGCCCAGTCTCCAAGGAAGCAAGGAGGCAGAGATAAGGAGGGAATGGGGAACAGCCAGGGGAAATGCTCCACACCAGGAGATGAAGTGTCTTGTTCAAGCAACAGCAAGGCCAGTGTCTCTGAATCACAGAATATGGGCACATTTCAGCCAATCTAGATGCCTGCTAAAAGCAAGTACTTAGTCTTGCACAAGATACTCCGGAGGATATGAATTTGAAAAGGAAAGAGAGTAGCAGACCTATCAGCTCCATTGTTTAAGACACTGTCCCTCAGCACAGCCTAGGACCAATTTTAGCTTTGGGGGTTGCCATGACATTCTTACAATTCCTATTCAGCCAGTAGTTCAGCAATATCCTCAGTTACTTTTCAGATAAAAATGTCTGGCTACACCTCATTTATCTTGTATTTTTAAGATTAAAAAATAATTGTTGGTATAACGCAACTTAAAGAAGATGGGATTTTAGCTGGGATGTGAAGGGAGGCCAGGAGAAGGATGAGGATGATGAGATGTTTTTAAAATCTCTCTTACCTCTATATTACAGCCTTTTATGAATATCTGAAAAGACCTATGGAAACCAGCCATCACATGACTTTGGTATCAGCTTACCTATTTCCAGGTCAATCCACCTGGAGTCCCTTCCTTCTGCCCTCAGGCTGCTTGGGTTGGCTTGCTAGCTTTTTCCCACCCCAAGGCTGAGCTTCACTTTTCAAGGATAATTTTAGTGCCAGTGATGGTTGCTGAAAATCAGAAAGTTAAACTTAGTTATGTGGCCTTCCAAGAGAAACAGAAATCCAACTGGGTCCTAGAGTGAAACAAAATTGGGGGAAGTGAGGAGAGGAAAGAAACACTCGACATATAAAACTATTATTAAAGAATCAATATGAGGGACATGTTGGAAAGGAATTAAGAGAAAAATGAAAGAAAAAAAAATGTCAGACATGGCCAAGATTCAATCCTAAGTAGTATGTATGTACAGTCATCTTAAGGTCTTTGATGACTAATTTCCTTGTCCTGAGGGCTAACTTGACTAAACGATCCAATGACAATAATAGACCCATAGTCACAAGATAATAGCAGCAAAATAATGAAAACGATGGTGTAGCAGAGGTTTAAGACAAACTAGCACCTTTGCCCAAGGGCAGAACCCTAAGGCCCCCTATGTATGGAGCATTACCAAGCTCTGACTAATTCTCAGTTTCTTCTACTCATCCAGATACTCTCATGTCCCCATAACTCTTCTCATTTCTGTCCTAAAGAGTTTAGGTTTCCCCTAGCTCGAGAGTCTAGCTCTTTCTCTTATGCTACTGTGACTTTCCATTCTCTGGGTCCTCAGCTATAAAATGAGTGAATTGGACTAGAATGAGGATCTTTAAAATCCCTCCTATATCTGTACTTTATGATATCATGCTTCCTCTACCATAACTGCCATAACATCATATATTGAGAGCTAGAAGGAACTTTAAGACCATCTAATCCAACCTGGGTCTTACAGATGAGTACACTCAGACCTAGAAAGAGATAGCCATTTGTCCAAAGTAGCAGAATTAATCATTGGAAAAGCTAAGATTTGAACTTGGGTCATTCAACCTATCAGGAGTTCTTTACCACAGGTTTGTGAACTTTTAAAAATATTTTGACATCTATATTTCAACTGAGTTATTTTCCTTTAAAATCCCATGCATTTTATTTTATACACATAAAGGCATTATTCTGAGGAGTTTGTAGAATTGACTAGACTGCCAAAGGGTTCTATTGTCCAGAGAAAGACCAAGAACCCCTGCTCTAGATCTGTTAGTCTTTCCACTGTATCCCATAGAGTGAAAGCTCTTTCATGACAGGGACTGTTTCGGTTCTGTCTTTTTATGCTCAGTCCCCAACAAGGTTCTTGGCACATAGCAGGTGATTTTTAATAAATGTTTGCTAATTGACTGATTGAAGTATCATCCTGCCTTCTAAGTCAAACATCAAAAAGGAGGTTTGGGGAGTGAAAAGGGAGCTTTCTACATTTTGGGAGATATCCTACCCAAGTATAACCCTGAGTTCTCTGCTATTCAGGGATCCTGCTGGAAAGAGAATTTTTCAGGGGGTGAGTAAAAAGCAGTACCCTGACTGTAGCTGCCTACTAGCTGAGAGCAGGGACTAGTAAATTAGGTGATAAACCAGAGGGCATCTGAATTTTAGTGGAAATAGAGAGGAAATAGGGTTCTAAAGCATGAAATACTGCCCAAGCTAAGGATACCTGGATGGGTTCCTGGCAGTGAGGAGCCCTGAATACCAAGAGGTCTTCCCAATGACACAAGCACCAGAAGGAATGGAAAGAGGGGGATAAAACTGACCTTCTTGGTGATATGATATTCTTATCTTCTGTCTTCACCCCATTTCATTGTCTTTTCCCATTCCCCATGGCTGGAATGCACTCTCTCCTAACATCCAGCTTAGAATCTCTTTGTTTCTTTTGAGTCTTTAGCTTTATTGCCTTTGACCTAAAGTTTTTCTCCCTGGTCCTACACACTCCCCAAATTACCTTACATTAATTATGTATGTGACAGCTAGGTGAGACAGTGGATAGAGCACAAGCCTGAGAGTCAGGAAAACTCATCTTCCTGAGTTAAAACTCTGGCCTCAGACATTTACTATCTGTGTGACCCTGGGCAAGTGACTTAACCCTGTTTGCCTCAGTTTCTTTATCTATTTAAGAAGAGAACTGGAGAAGGAAATGGCAAACCACTCCAGTATATCTACCAAGAAAACCCCAAATGGGGTCATAAAGAATGGAAAATGAGGGAACAATTACAAAAATGTATACATACTTATACATGTTCTTCCATGATGAAAGATTATACTCCTTGAGGGCAGAGCCTCTTTCATATTTGTGTTTCTATCTCCAGCACTTAGCATATTGCTTGACATATTAAAACTGCTTAATAAATGCTCATTGATTTTTGATGAAAAAAAAATTTCATCTACTCTTTGATTTTGTCTAGAACTAGCCCTTTAAAGAATAGAAATTTCAGTTACTAATACCCCAATCAGACCAACTTTATATCCAACACAGTACCTTAGATTGGCACTAAAACCAAAAAAGATTAATGCCATAGGCATATTTCCTCCACAAAATAGGCACTGCATGGCACAGGAGAGAGAGGGAACAATTGTGCATAAAGCCCTAATACAGCAGGTCCCCAAAGCAGTCCTCAAACACAAGAATGACCGTGTTGTTCTCTCTGTGGCAGCTGAATTAGATTTGTTTTTCTTGGCCCCAGGGGGCAGATCTAGGACCAATGGGTGGGAGGAACAGAAAGGCATATTTTGGCTCACTCTAAGGAAAAACTCCTGGACAATTAAAATTGTTCCAAAGTGGGATGGACTGCCTCTGGGAGTAGTAAGTCCCCTATGGTTAGTTTTGAAACATAGGCTGAATGACCCCTTATCAAAAACACCCCAGGTAGGAATTCTGGCTCAGGTGGAGAGGACAAATGAATCTTGGAGGTCTTTTCTTCCCACTCTGAGATGGAGTGATTCCTGGTTGAAGCAGAACCTCCACTATGGTGGCCCACAGCAGGCCTTTCTTAGCTGTGTGGTATGGAAAGGGTCCTCTTAGAGCAAGGCAACCAAAGCTCCCCGTCTCTGAAACCCACCCCGGTTTTCTGTGATGGGCAAAGTACAGTTACTCCATTGGCAATTACGCTTGCCTCCAGGGTTTGTTTTACACCTGTGAAAAGCTTCAAACGATGACAGGATTGCAAAGGAATACAACCAAGAAGGATGTTGGCATCTAGAAGTCTTTTGGTCCCACAGACAAGTCCATCCACCACATTGGGGAAACCCAGAGGAATTGCTAGTTGGCTACAGGAGCTGGGTGGGAGGATGGGAGGAAAAGAACATGAATCATGTAACCATCGAAAAATAGTCTAAATTAATTAATTAAATCAAAAATTTCAAATAAAAAATAAACAAACAAATAAATAGATAAATTTTAACTCTTAAAAAAAAAAAGACCACATTAGGACCTGAATTCAGCGTGAGCCCAATGCCACCTCCCCAGTCCTTCATGTTACATAGTGTCCTTCCTTACAAAGAGGCTCACTGAACCCTGAAAGAGAGGGAGGGAGGGAGGGAGGGAGGGACACCACGCTAGGGCTGGAACCGGCAGGTATTGTTCAGTATATGCATTTTCTCTGAAAATTGCTCTGGCTTCCCAGTATCTTTGTTCTAGACAAAGGCTCATAGCCTGAGAATGGGGGAGAGAGACAAGAGAGTTCATAAGACAGTTTACATGGAAACCTGCTGACTGCCCCTCCTGGGGGATGGCCGCCAGGCGCGATCCGCTTCAGCTGCCTCTCCCAACACTGACTCAGACAGAAGTGGGTGACCCACAGGCACGCAGCCGCTGCCTATTTTTTGGTCATTGTTTAGATAATTCAGAAAATCCTCAGTTTGACAAGCCAATTGGGACACCCGCTGCAATTTAAGCTACACGTCTCCTCCTAGCTTTGACAGTTAATCCAAGCCTTCGTGAACTATTTTTTAACAAAGCTTATTTTCATAGGAGGAACTTAACTTCCGTGGTTATATATGGAGCTTACAGATAACTTCCTTGCTTGCATTGGACATATGTCATATATATGATTGGAAGACCGATTCCATTTTATACTTTCTGATGAGCCCCCATATAAATTACCCAGCTTTACCTCTGATATTAGGCTTTCCCTGATCCCCCAGTTGTTAATGCTTTCCCCAACTCAGAATTAATTTGCCTACTTTGGATGTATTTTGTATAGGCAGCATAGTATGATAGATAAGAGTTGGTCTCAGTCAGAAAGATCTTGGTCAAGTCCCACTTCAGACATATACTGGCTATATGCCCTGGGACTTCCCAGTGTTCATGTGTGTGTGTATACCCGTATGTAAGTTTACCACCTGGATTCATGTAGTATATAGCAAAATGGATAGAGTATTGGGTCTGGAGTCAGAAAGACCATCTTCCTGAGTTCAAATTTCACTTTCTACCTTTGTGACCCTGAATCATTTAATCCTGTTTGCCTCAATTTCCTCATTTATAAAATGATCCAGAGAAGGACATGGTAAAGCCAAGCTAGTATCTTGGCCAAGACAATCTCATATGAAGTCACCAAGAGTCAGACGTGACTGAACAGATTTTAGATTTATTTGGATTCATGTTATTCCTGCCCTCATCTTCTAATAAAATACAAGTTGCTTGAGGGTGAGACTATTTTAGTTTTACTTTTGTGCATATAATGCCTGGTATACATTAGGTGCTTTTAAAAGTCTTGTTAAATCACAATGAAATAAACAGATAAAACTATTAGGAATGAAACATAAAGGACTTGATATACAAGCATTCATTTAAAGTCCACTCTTGCCTTTTCTTATGGTGGCATCCCAACATTCTTTTTTTTTTAAACTCCCACCTTCTATCTTAGTATCAATTCTAAGGTATAAAAGTGGCAAAGGCTAGTCAATCCGGGTTAAGTGACTTCAGGGTCACAGAGCTGGGAAGTGTCTGAGGTCAGATTTGAACCCTGACACCAGGTCAACACTGTGCTACCTGGCTGCCCCTGCATCCTACCATTCTTAAATGGATTTCCACCTTTACCTTCAACCCACACCAGTAGAATTCTAAAAGTTAGAAAGAAATCCTTAAAGTCAAAAGGGTACTACCATCTAGAAGAAAGAACAGTGCCTTTGGGGTCAGATGACCTGGGTTTGAATCCTGACTGATACTTGCTTGCTCTATTTAGGCAGGTTATTTATTCAACTTCTCTGGACTCTCATCTATAAAATGAGAAACACTGAGTAGTAAACTACATGGCCTCTAAGTCCTTTCCAGATTAAAGTCCATTCAGTCCCACAGATATTTATGTTTAATATTCTAGTAGCGGAGCCACCTCTATCAGTTATACTATGGACAAGAAGAAAAGGAGGGGAAAGGAGCAAGCATTTGTTAAACACCTACTATGTGCTGTAAAAATTAAATTATATCTCTAATAATAAAAATATTATCTTTTATGGGGTTTATTAAGGATTATTAGAAGTTAAGGAATAAAGATACAAAATAATAACCACGTGCCCATGACTGATTAGCCCATTCAAAAATCCCCACACTTAGCTTACTTACTATATCATTGCAATGGAATGGGAGAGAGAGAGAGGGAGGCGTTACTGCCAGTTAAATGCCAATTGTGATCTCGCCAACCTGGGGACCCAGGTGATGTTATAGGGAATTCTGGGAAACACCAAGGACTTCTGAGGATTGAAGTCTGGGGTTCAAAATCTCCATTTTTACAGTGCCAAGCTGTAGGTTTTATAATTAATATCCAATACTCTAAGTATTATATTTAAAAGATTTATTTATAATACCTTGAAGCAAAAAGGAAAATAAAAAAGGCTGTAGAAACAGAGAGAGCTCACCAGTCTTGCAGATGGAAAAAAAAGAGAGCCAGAGGGAGGAGTCACCAAAACTTATATATAAATGTAAACACGCAATGTAGTAGAGAAGGGAAAGGGATGCTGAGAGGTGCAAAAGAATTCTGGGAGATGGAGTCCAAAGGTACAAATTTTTTTTCTAATTATACAAAGCACTGTGCTAAACATTTGACCATTTTCGTCTCATTTGATCCTCACAAAAACCCCTATGATGTAGGTGCTGTTGAATATCCCTGCTTTACAGTTGAGGAAACTGAGGCAGACAAAGGTCAAGTAATTTTCGCAGGTTTCACACAGCTAGTAAGTCCCTGAGGCAGGATTTGATTTGAACTTGGGTATTTTTCAGATCCAGGGCTCTCTCTACTGCACCACCTTACTGTATCTAGGTAGGTCTGTGTTCTGCTCCTCAGAGAACTGATGAGAATTAATGAATGTGTCCCAGAAAAGCTTTGATCTACTCTAGATGTATAGTTTGAAGAGAATTTAAGGGTTATCTAGTCCAACCCTCATTTTTACAGATGAAGAAACTAAGGCCCAGAGAAACTGAAGCCTGAGGTAGTCCATAGAGTAAATAATGGTGCTGGAATTTGAAGCTAGGAAATCTGATGCGAAATCCAGCTTTCTTTCCACTATTTCAGGTTTGCCTATCCTGTCTCCTGAAACTGAATAAAGGCACAATAGAGTTTTGCTTTCTCTGGTCCTCCCACATCCTCATTAAAATATACCATGAAGAACCAGGAATCTTGGGGGCAGCTGGGTGGCTTAGTGCATTGAGAGTCAGACCTAGAGATGGAAGGTCTGGGGTTCAAATGTGATCTCAGACATTTCCTAGCTGTGTGACCCTGGCCAAGTCACTTAACCCCCATTGCCTAGCCCTTAGCTCTTCTGTCTTAGAACCAATATACAGTATTAATTCTGAGACAGAAGGTAAAGGTTTAAAAAAAATCAGAAATTTTTATGTGGGAACCTTTATATCAAACTATCAACAATCAAACAATCAAGGACCTACTACCTTCCAGGCATGATGCCAAGGGATAGAGATATAAAAATGAAATAGTCTCTATACACAAAAAGTTTACATTCTCCTGGGGTAGACAACATGACTGCTCTGAAGAAAATAAAAAATATAGCCAAGTAAATGCAAAGTAATTAATTAGTGGAGAATTACTAGTAGCGTAATTCTACTAGTACTACTACACTAGAGGGAGGTGGGAATCAGGAAAGGCTTGGGGTGCAGTGTGGCACCTGAGCTGAAATTCTAAGGTAATTAGGGATCTTAATCAGACACAGGTGAAGAAGAAGTGCCCTCCTTGTACCAGGGGCAAAGGAAATACTGTGTGGGAGAGACTAGTGCTAAGTCTAACACTAGTTCTATTCAGCTCCTTTACATTGGAGTTTAGGGCACCCAAGTTCTTAAAAATATTGTAGAGCACACACTCTATAGCTGTTCTTTATTTTTAGAACCCTCACCTTTCATCTCAGAGTCAATACTGTGTATTGGCTCCAAGGCAGAAGAGTGTTAAGGGCTAGGCAATGGGGGTTAAGTGACTTGTCCAGGGTCACACAGCTGGGAAGTGTCTAAGGCCAGAGTTGAACCTAGGACCTCTCATCTCTAGGTTTGACTCTCAATGCACTAAGCCACTCAGCTGCCCCACGCCCCCCATAGCTATTCTTGAGAAGCTAGAAAGATTCTGAGTACAAATGGGTTTGATACAGGATGATCCTTGAGGGCATGGGTCTCCACTACTTAATGGGGCCATGATAAACAGAAGGAATACTCAAGCTAAAGAAGTTCAAGGACTATTTAAAAATATATTTAGGAAGGAAGGAAGGAAGGAAGGAAGGAAGGAAGGAAGGAAGGAAGGAAGGAAGGAAGGAAGGAAGGAAGGAAGGAAGGAAGGAAGGAAGGAAGGAAGGAAGGAAGGAAGAAAGGAAGAAAGGAGGGAAGAAAGGAAGGAAGGAAGGAAGGAAGGAAGGAAGGAAGGAAGGAAGGAAGGAAGGAAGGAAGAAACGAAGGAAGGAAGGAAGGAAGGAAGGAAGGAAGGAAGGAAGGAAGGAAGGAAGGAAGGAAGGAAGGAAGGAAGGAAGGAAGGAAAGAAGGAAGGAAGGAAGGAAGGAAGGAAGGAAGGAAGGAGGGAAGAAGGAAGAAAGGAAGGAAGGAGGGAAGGAAGGAAGAAACGAAGGAAGAAACGAAGGAAGAAGGGAAGGAAGGAGGGAAGGAAGGAAGGAAGGAGGGAAGGAAGGAAGGAAGGAAGGAAGGAAGGAAGGAAGGAAGGAAGGAAGGAAGGAAGGAAGGAAGGAAGGAAGGAAGGAAGGAAGGAAGGAAGGAAGGAAGGAAGGAAGGAAGGAAAGAAATAGTGCATTTAAGCAAGAACTTGGAAAAGAGAAGCAATTTTATTCCTAGATAAGTAAGTAGGCTGAGATATTTTTGAATGCAAGGACCAGTTCGAAAGAACACACTGTACTTGATTGGGAAAAGGAACTGAACTGCCCAGAAACATGATGTGTTTGTACCAAGAAAAAAAAGAAAGGTAAAGTGGTGGAAGGATTTTCCAGAAGTTGTTCACTAAACAGTCAGTGATGGAGTGTCTCAGACTTCAACTCATCTTATTTCCCTTTGGGGCCATTCAGCCCATCCAGACTGCTTTTGTTTGAATTTTCTGCAACACACACACACACACACACACACCTACCTCACCCCAGGACCAATAACACATCTCTGCTCAATGATTGTGACTATTAGCATTATGGCATCAAACAGTCTATAGATGTTATTAATACTGGTTAATTAATTAATTAATACCCATTAAACCCTTTCTTAGTCAGGCTAGACCAACCCTTTCATTTCTGAGGATTTCTTTTCCCTGAAAAGGAAACTCTGTGAAGTCAGCTTTTCAGCTCACTGTCACGAAGTAAATGACAAATAATGGAGGACAGTCCCCAAAGTGTTTTAAAGAAAGCTAAGATAGCAGAGTATCAGAATAGAAAGGATGGAGCAACTTCATTAATTTTTTATGACCTGTTATATCAAGCTATGGAACATAAAACTGTTGAAATGCTCTGGCTTGATGTTACTGTAGAGAATAAAGGCCAGGCCACCTCCTCCCTGGCAAGCCCTCCCTCATCCCCCAGCCCACTCTCACCACCCCCAGACTGACTAACTCGGGATCCATCAGCAGCCTCGGAATGGCCCATCTCCACATGGTTAGGGTGATTTTCAGTTTTCTCCCTAGAGGGAACCATTTTCCTAATGTTTAGAGCTCTAACATATAATTTTGACTAGACATTTAAAAAGAAAAAAACCTGATGCACTACAGTCAGAAATATTCATTAGATCTCCATCCTCATATTTGGTTTTTCCTAAAGAAGTAGGAAATGACCAATATGGTTTTAGCAACTGGACTTTAGGGAAGAAGTAAAAAAAATAAAAAATAAATTGGGAGATGCAGGGAAGGGTATTTCTATGCCTTTAGTTTGACATCATCCATGTACGTTAAGCAATTAATAAAATGTTGTGTTTCAATTCCCTGAAAGTCCTATTTAGTTCTATTCAAAAGAGAGAGATAATAAATTTAAGGCTCTGCAGAACCATAATGGTTTTAAACTGTCTTCCTATGCAATAACATGACTTCATTACAGTCATTTTTCAGTCCACCTCCTCAATGACTCCATTTGGGATTTTCATGGAAAAGAGGCTGGAGTAGTTGGCTCTCTCCTTCCCCAGCTCATTTTATAATATGATACTGAGGCAAGTAGAGTTAAGTGACTTCCCCAGGGTCACACAGCTAGTGTCTGAGGCCAGATTTGAACTCAGGAAGATGAGTGCTTCATGAGTCCAGACCCTGCATTCTTTCCACTGTGCAATCTACCTTCAATGACATGCTTATTTTATATCAATTAGTCTTGACTTTATGCAGCTTTTGACATAGATTTTATAGAGAACTGTTTTTGATGTGGACATCAGATACTCTAGTATCTTCTCTCTAATTGATTTTATTTCATATTGTTGCATGATATGAATAGCCACAAGGAAAACTTAGTCAAAGGTCTTATAATAATCAAAAGACATGAAAAATATGGTGGTACTTTTGCATGGTTCAATAATGAATAAGTTGATAAATTACTCTTCTCCCTCCACCCACTTTGACTTTAGGGGGCACCATTTTTGTTCTTCAGCCATCATATTTCTTTGTTGGGTTTATGGACATTTTTAGTGATACAGGCTGTGAATTATTGGGATAACGTACATAAATGTTTGTAGCACAACTCTTTTCCCATTAAATAGTTGAGATTTTTCCTATGTTACCATATAGTGATGAATAATAGAGCAGAGTGTTTCTATTTTGTTCTGAGGGTTGTTTATTGTTGTTTATACCAGTTTATCTACATGCCCACTTAGCCTCTCCTGGCCTCAGTTTCCTCACCTATAAATAGAGGGAGTTGGATTCACAGACCTCGAAGGTATCATCTGGCCCCCAAACTATGATCGTGTAATCTTACATGTCAGTTTCACTAAATATTCCCATCAGCTTAGATATAGTCATAAAGTAGCAGATTGCCTTTCACAGTCAAATCATCAGTATAGGTAAGGTCTCCCTGAACCCCATACACGACCGAGGCAGAACTTTCATGGAATAATTGCCAATCTGACAAAACCAGCAAATGTGGACATCTTGTGCTAAGTTGCCCTACAGCATATTTCCATTACCTACCAAATAAGAAAAAAATATATGCAAAAAATGGCATCTCTAAAAGCCCATTAAATTGGGTTATTTATGCAAACATGAGCAATTAGTTCCATCATATTGAACCTCATCTTGAAGAATCATTTTTTTCAAAATCGTTCACTTCCCTAAACTATTTCTCCATTCATTCATCCAGTAGGTACTGCAATACCTGTTGTTGTGAGAAAAAAAACCCATATAAACAGATTCTCAAACACACACACACACACAGAGGCATAAGAGTACAATCCAAAAACTCACTTTGTACATAACACACTTTGCCTCTTAAACATTCATCCTCTCTTCTCTATGACCAGCCAGTGCCTTGGTGGTAAAAAGGTAGCCCCAAGGGTATACTCCCTATTGACTGACTGACTTTTATTAGTCAGAAATTCATGTGAAACAGTTCTCTCATTTCACTGTGTGTGTGTGTGTGTGTTGTGTTGGGATGGATGGATAATGTACAGATGTTCCAAGATATCAGATAATCCAAGGGGAACACAGAATTCAGTTGTGGGAGTTGGCTTTTGTCCTGCTTTGCTTTTCCAGGCAAAAAAAACAAAATAGTCATTTACTTTCCTAACCTTGGATGGGCTTCATGCAATATAAAGACCACGATTACTGTACCCAAAGTCATAAGACTTGGATGCAAGTTGCAGTTCTGTCACTTATCGGTTGTGTAATCTTTGACCAATCATTTCACTTTTACTAATTCATAAAAGGGAACTACTAATTCTGGCCCTAATTATTTCACTGGGTAATTGTGAGAATCAAATGAGATAATGCTGTTGAAATTAAAATTAAAGCATTCATAGGTTGTATTGGAGTCAGTAGTAAAATTTTGCTTTCTTTAAGTTCTGGGTGAATAACACAAGGTTCACCAAAACCTGGGATTTTATCTAATTAGCTAGAATGCATTCAATTCAATACGATAAATATTTATTAAGTGCCTAATGCTTACTGTGTCAGACACTGTCAAAAATCAAATGATCCCTGTCTCCAGGGAGATTAGATTCTACTGGAGAATGAGCCTACTACACCAGTGGACCATAACCACCTTTAAAATGTCTGTCCTGACTCTGGGCAAATGTCTGTCTTTGCCTCACGTTCTTCAATCATCTGTTCTCTCCTATGAAAATTCTGAATTCATAGACCATCCAGCCTGTGAATTTCTGATCAGGAGGGCCATTGTGGGTTGACTTGGATGAGAGGAGTTGAATTAAACTGTCCTTGCCTGAGCAGAGTGGCCTGAGACCTTAAAACAGCATCAGTCCTGGGTAACAATTGGACTGTTGGTCGCCATTGTTACACAGGAAATGTAGTTTGCCAAGAGATGACCAGTTCTCTTTCTTATTAAATTCTATGCATCTCCATTTTGTCAGCGGCCACAGGGAGACCTCTCTTGGAAATGTACTATTATTTGGGGTGGCCTCATTTTTATTACAAGAGGCTGATTGAAGAACAATGTCCCTGGCTTTATTAGCCAAAGTTGACTTTTATTTTTATTATTAGCCAAACTTTTCTGGACTTCTCTTGCACATATGACTATTTCTGTGGCACCTTAATACGTGAGCACAAGGTACTTGGGGACTAAGACAAGAATTCAGCCTGTGTCTTGTTATCTTGAGGGTCCCGGCTTATAGAATTCCACTGAGAGGTAGCATGACACTGTGGCTGGACTTTGAGTTAGGAAGACCTAAGTTAAACGCCTGCCTCAGACGCCTGAAATGCTGTTTGACCGTAGCCAAGACACCAAAGCATCAGGTTTCTTATCACCTGTAAAATAGGGATGATAATGTCTGTATCACCTACCTCCGTAGGTTGCTGTGAGGACTACATAAGATCATATGTGTAAAACATGGTATGAACCTTATTATTATTATTATTATTAAATTTAATTATTAATTTAAAATCATTATTATTGAAGATGATGGAGTAAGGGAGGAACACACCTGGACTTTCCCAAATTCTTCTCCAAATAACTTTGAAATAATGCTTCAAAATAAGTTCAGGCATAGCAGAACCACCAAAACAATTCTCCATCCTGAGACAACTTGAATGGTCTGCCACAATGGGGGAAGAGTAGAACACAGTGAAAGACAGGCATCCTGGCTATACCCCAACAAGCCAGCAGCAAGGCCTCATGTCCTCTGGGAGACTTGGAATACTACCCAGGTCGTAGACCTCAGTTGCAATCTTAGTATGAAGGGTAACACTAGCACCCAAGAGTATTTGACTTCAGGGGAGCTAGGGTCCTGCGCAGGCCGAGGGCAGAAAAGAATGCTTATTGTTGCTCATAGACAAGAGCATAGGCCAGAGAACAGTGACCATACCTTTCTTTAGATTATGCCATCTTGGAAGAACTGAAACTTAAAAGTTCCCAGAATTAATTCTTAAAACAGGAGCACAAAAACCCTGAAACTTAAGTAGTGTTCCCTCTACCCCAGGAGCAGAGAACAACTTCAAGATGAAAATAAAAGTTAAAAAAATAGGCTGGAAAATGAGAAAAACAAACAAACAACTGACCATAAAAAGTTATTATGGTGACAGAAAAGACTAAAACATACCCCGAAAAGGACAACAAAGTCAAAATGACTACACAAAAAGCCTCAAATCAAAATGTGAATTAGTGTCAGGGCCAAAAAGAACTCCTAGAAGAGTTCAAAAAGAATTTTAAGAATCAAACAAACAACTGACCATAAAAAGTTATTATGGTGACAGAAAAGACCAAAACATACCCAAAAAAGGACAACAAAGTCAAAATGACTACACAAAAAGCCTCAAATCAAAATGTGAATTAGTGTCAGGGCCAAAAAGAACTCCTATAAGAGTTCAAAAAGAATTTTAAGAATCAAATCAGAGAGATAGAAGAAAAATTGTGAAAAGAAATAACAGTTATGGAAGAAACTTACAAAAAAGTCAACAACTTTGTAAAGAAGCATAAAAATGTCAGGAAAAGGTGTAAAAAATTCCCTGAAGAAAACTTCTAAAAAATTAAAATTGGCTAAATGAGAAAAGAAGTACAAAATCTCATTGAAGAAAATCACTCTTTAAAAATAAGAATTGGGGTCGAGGGAATGGAGCTAAGATGATGGAGAAGGTTCAGAAACCCATCTGATTTCTACCAAGTTACCCTCCAAAAAGCAAAAATACCTCAAAACAAATTCTGGAGCTGCATAACCCACAAAAAGATGAAGCAAAGTAATTTTTCAACCCAAAACAACTTAGAAGGCCAACAGTAGGGATCCAATACACCAGGTTGTAATGCAGCACACTAATGCAGACCCCACAGAGGCAACAGGCCTTGGGTACCACTGAATCAGTAGCCAAGGCTTCCAGAACTCAGTCACAGATACTAACAGAAATGAAACAACTGCTCATAAAGACATTGCAAGGATCCCTATGCTGGCTCTGAGTGTAAGGCTCTTGTCACATTGCCCATACACAGAAACAAGTCAAAGTCCTGGGGCACAGTCCCAAGGGGAGGAGGAGCACTAGCATATACTAACACTTGTAGCCATAGGAGAGGAGGGGATTCTGGTTGCAGTTCCAAGGGGTAAAAAAGTGTTTAGGGTTACTCACAAACCAAAGTACTAGATAGACCTCTCCTTACACCTTGGAAGAACTAAAAGCACATAGATCCCTGGTGCCAGCTCTGAAGGCAACTACACAAAGAACCAGAAATTTGGAACAATGCTCCCTTCACCATAGTTACAGAACCCAACTTTAATAGTTGTTTTTTTTTTTAATGAAAGAAAAGAAAGGTCTTGAGGTCTGTCCAGTGGCCTGTCTGAGGACCCAGGATTGCCCACCCAGGTGTGGTATCACAGTCTGATAAATGAGATGAGATACACCATGCATTCAGCCCACGTACACAGGCATCACACACAGTGCTCTGCCATGGTATCATGGTATGTTTGTTATATAGGTTTTTGGTACACACACATAATCAATTCTTTACGTATTCTACAGTTTGATCAGATATTATCAAATTACCTAAACAACACTCTTGTCATATTACTACAACAAAGAATTCTGTGATCATTTACTAGGTGTCTACAACACTCTGTGATAGATATGATTAATGTGAATAAAGCCATTGACCTGCTGAGAGGATCATTGTGCTTTTGGTCAGCTTTCACTATCCATGATATTTTCTTGGGAGATGAACAACAAAATATATTTGTATCTAGGTGTAAGGAATTTAGACCAATTTGGGGGTTTTCCTCAATTTACAAATTCTGTTTTTTTTACAGATTTACAATTTACAAATGCCTAGTGACACAGCTTGGCTTCTGTTCCAACAAATTCATTCGAGTGTGATAACTCTAGGACAAGATTCATTACATTGTAGGGCCTTGGAGCATATCTTATGTTTGAGAAAGGAGGGATCATGGGAAGTAGTCTTTGGGCTTTTATTCTGTAATTACAATCTTTTGGGAGTAATAACCTAGGTTATTAGTAGGGTATATATTTATTGATCCTATAAGTATTTGCTTGTATGTTATTTCTCCTCTATCAAGGAGAGAATAATAACCATAACAAGTCCACTAGTGGGGAAAATTTGGGGAAAGAAGTCACAAAGAGGGATCAACAGGGGGCCCTCATTCTGGGGTCTGCTTTGCTGACCTTCCTTCCTTGGACCATGACCTTGTCAAACCGTTGGGGTATGATGGCCTCCAGCATGGAAGGAAAATGATCAAACAACCACAAAAAAGAAACAACATAAAAAGTTATTCTGGAGACAGAGTAGACTCAAACTTAGATATAATAAAGTCAATACTGCTGTATCCAAAGCCCAAGAAAAATATTAGTTGCTCTCGAATCCAAAAAGTATTCATTGAAGAGCTCAAAAAGAGTTTTAAAAATCAAATAAGAGAGATAGAAGAAAAATTGGGGAAAAAATAAGAATGATACAGAAAATTCATGAAAAAAGAGCCAACTGCTTGGTAAAAGAGGCACAAAAAATACTGAAGAAATTAATATCTTAAAAAACAGAACAAGCCAAATGGCAAAAAATGCACAAAAATCCAAAGAAGAGAAGAATTTCATAAAAGGAAAAATTGGTCAAATGGAAAAAGATATATAAAAATGCACTCAAGAAAAAAAAATGTCTCAAAAGACAGAATTGGCCCTTTGGAAAAAGACATACAAAAATTCACTGAGGAAACAAACTCTTTATGAAGTAGAATTGGTCAAATGGAAAAGGAGGTACAAAAAAATCACTAAAGAAAATCATGTCTTAAAAATTAGAATTGAGCAAGTAGAAGCTGATGACTCCATGAGACATCAAGAAACAAAATCAAAAGAATGAGAAAAAATAGAAGAAAATGTGAAATATTTCATGGGAAAAACAACTGGCCTGGAAAAAAATCCAGGAGAGATAATTTAAGAATTGTTGGACTATCTAGTGAAAGCCATGATGAAAAAGAAGAGCATAGACATCATCTTTCAAGGAATCATCAAGGAAACTGCTCTGATATTCTAGAACCAGAAGACAAAATAGAAATGGAAGGAATCTACTGATCACCTCTGTAAAGATAATTCCAGGAAGAGAAGGACCTATATATAAAAATATTTAAAGCAGTTCTTTTTAGAGGGGCAAATCTTTGGAAAGTGTGGGGATACACATCAATTGGAGAATGGCTATGTAAGTTACAGTATATGATTGTAATTGAATACTATTCTGCTATAAGAAATGACAAAGCAAGAAGAACTCAGGAAATCCTGAAAAGTCTTACATGAACTGAAGCAGAGTGAAATAAGCAGAACAAAAAAAAAAACATTGTATGGTAACAGGAATACTTTAAAACGAGCATCTTCCCAGTAAAACAGTATAATCCTTCAAAAAATGGATATTTAATAAAACAGAGGAATTTCCTAATGAAAAGGCCAGAGATGAACAAAAATATTGACTTTCAAATACAAGACCCAAGAGAACTATAGAAAGATAAATAGGAAAGAGAAAATATAAGGGATTCAATATGGTTAAACTATTTACATTCCTTCATGGGAAAATTATTCTTATAACTTAAGAAATTAATCACCATTAGGACAGTTAAGAGGAGTATACATAGAGGGTATAGGACTAAGTTGACTAATGGGATGATGTCCAAAGGAACAAAATTAGGGGATAATAAAGGAGAGATAGAATGGGGTATAGTATTTCATATCAAAGAGGCAAAAGAAAGCTATTACAGTGGAAGAGAAAATGGGGAATTAGGAGGGTAATAATTGAACCTTACTCTCATCAGAATTGGCTCAAAACAGGAATAGCACACACTCAGTTCGGTATAGCAATCTATCTTACTCTATAGGTAAATAAGACAGGAGAGGCAGGATAGTTGGGGGAAGCAATGGTCAGAAACAAAACACTTACCAAGAAAGAAAGGATGAAAGGAGAGAGAGGATAAACAAAAAGAAAGCAGTACAGAGGGAAATAGCATAGTTAGTAAGGATAATTATGAATGTGAAAAGAATGAACTCAGCAACCAAAGAGAAGCAAATAGCAGGGTAGATTAAAAGCCAGAAACCTACAATATGGAGTTTATAAGAAACATCTGAAGCAGAGAGGCACAGTCAGAGTAAAAGTAAGTGGCTAGAGCAGAATCTATTATATTTCAGCTAAAGTAAAAATTCAATAGCGATCATGATCTGAGACAAAACAAAAATAAAACTAGATCAAATTAAAGAGATAAGGAAGGAAACCATATCTTGATGAAAGGCATAATAGATAATGAAGTAATATCAATATTAAATATATGTGCACCATATGTCATGGCCTCCAAATTCTCAAGTTAAATAAATTATAGAATGAAATAGACAATAAAATTATACTAGTGGAGTCCTCAACCTTCTCTTCTCAGAACTAAACAAATCCATTCCAAAATTGTTTTTAAAATAAGTTAAGGAGATGAATAGAATTTTAGAAAAGTTAGATATGATAAACTTCTAGAGAAAATTTAAAAGGAAAAGAAAGGAGTATACCTTTTTCTCATGATACATGACACACAAAAAATATGTATTAGGACATAAAAACGTCACAACCAAATGCAAAAAAAAACAGAAATATTAAATACATCCTTTTCACATCATAATACAATAAAAAATTTCATTCAAATAATCATTGTTAATAAGCATCTAGAAAAGAAAGTAAGGTTCAAAAAAAGAATAAATAACACTTCCTGGCTATGTGACCCTTGTCAAGTCAATTAACCTCCATTGCCTAGCCCTTATGAATCTTCTGCCTTGGAACTAATACACAGTGTTGATTCTAAGATGGAAGATAAGGGTTTTTAAAAAAGAAGAAAAAATTAATTCATCAAGAATGGGAATACCAGACCAATATATCATACTAATATTATAGGAGTGGTTTATCTAGATTTTAACAAGATCTTTAACAAAGTTTCTCATGTTATTCTTTTTTCTTAACATTATTTTATTTGGTCATTTACAAACATTATTCATTGGAAACAATGATCATGTTCTTTTCCTCCCCCCACCCCCCTCCCACCACCTCTCCCATAGCCAATCACGATTCCACTGGATATCACATGCGTTCTTGATTTGAACCCATTTCCATGTTGTTGGTATTTGCACTAGAGTGTTCATTTAGAGTCTCTCCTCAGTCATTTCCCCTCAGCCCCTGTAGTCAAGCAGTTGCTTTTCATCGGTGTTTTTACTCCCTCAGTTTGTCCTCTGCTTGAGGATAGCGTTTTTTAGATCCCTGCAAGTTGTTCAGGGACATTGCATTGACCCTAATGGAGAAGTCCATTACCTTCGAATTGTACCACAGTGTATCAGTCTCTGTGTACAATGTTTTCCTGGTTCTGCTCCTTTCACTCTGCATCACTTCCTGAAGGTTGTTCCAGTCTCCATGGAATTCCTCCACTTTATTATTCCTTTGAGCACAATAGTATTCTATCACCAACATATACCACAATTTGTTCAGCCATTCCCCAATTGAAAGGCATCCCCTCATTTTCCAATTTTTGACCACCACAAAGAGCGCAGCTATGAATATTCTTGTACAAGTCTTTTTCCTTATTATCTCTTTAGGGTACAAACCCAGCAGTGCTATGGCTGGATCAAAGGGCAGACAGTCTTTTATCACCCTTTGGGCATAGTTCCAAATTGCCCTCCAGAATGGTTGGATCAATTCACAACTCCACTAGCAATGCATTAATGTCCGAACTTTGCCACATCCCCTCCAGCATTCATTACTTTCCATAGCTGTCATGTTAGCCAATCTGCTAGGTGTGAGGTGATACCTCAGAGTTGTTTTGTTTTGCATCTCTCTTATTATAAGAGATTTAGAACACTTTTTCATGTGCTTATTAATAATTTTGATTTCTTTATCTGAAAACTGCCTATTCATGTCCCTTGCCCATTTATCAATTGGAGAATGGCTTGATTTTTGTACAATTGATTTAGCTCTTTGTAAATTTGAGTAATTAAACTTTTGTCAGAGGTTTTTATGAAGATTGATTCCCAATTTGTTGTTTCCCTTCTGATTTTAATTATATTGGTTTTGTTTGTACAAAAGCTTTTTAATTTGATGTAGTCGAAATTATTTATTTTACATTTTGTGACTCTTTCTATGTCTTGCTTGGGAAGTCTTTCCCTTCCCAAAAGTCTAACATGTATACTATTCTGTGTTTGCCTAATTTACTTATAGTTTCCTTCTTTATATTCAAGTCATTCACCCATTCTGAGTTTATCTTGGTGTAGGGTGTGAGGTGTTGATCCAAACCTAATCTCTCCCATACTGTCTTCCAATTTTCCCAGCAGTTTTTATCGAATAGTGGGTTTTTGACCCAAAAGCTAGGATCTTTGGGTTTATCATATACTGTCTTGCTGAGGTCATTTGCCCCAAGTCTATTCCACTGATCCTCCTTTCTGTCTCTTAGCCAGTACCAAATTGTTTTGATGACTGCTGCTTTGTAATATAGTTTGAGATCTGGGACTGCAAGGCCCCCTTCCTTTGTATTTTTTTTCATTATTTCCCTGGATATCCTTGATCCTTTATTATTCCAAATGAACTTTGTTATCGTTTTTTCTAAATCAGTAAAGAAATTTTTTTGGAAGTTCAATGGGTATGGCACTAAATAGATAGATAAGTTTGGGTAGGATGGTCATTTTTACTATATTGACTCGTCCTACCCATGAGCAGTTAATGTTTTTCCAATTGCTCAAGTCTAGTTTTAGTTGTGTGGAAAGTGTTTTGTAGTTGTGTTCATATAGTTCCTGTGTTTGTCTTGGGAGATAGATTCCTAGGTATTTTATTTTGTCTAAGGTGATTTTGAATGGGATTTCTTTTTCTAGTTTTTGCTGCTGAGCTGTGTTGGAGATATATAGAAAAGCTGATGACTTATGTGGGTTTATTTTGTATCCTGCAACTTTGCTAAAGTTGTTGATTATTTCAATTAGCTTTTTAGTTCTCATGTTATTCTTATGGCAAACATGGAGAGATGTGGGTTTGATGAGAAAACAGATAGATTGAGAATTGTTTGAATGGCAAGTCCAAAGAAAATAATGTCCTGATATTATTTATTAAGGCATAGATAGGATCCTTATCCAATTGCAAATGACATAAATCTGTTAGAGATAAATAACACAAAGCTGGTGCATTGAGACATCTAATAAGGCGAAATTGAATAGGGAGAAATGGAAAGTTTTGTTCTTGGGTTAAATTAAAGGTATAAGATGGTTTAAAAACAATTCATTTGAAAAATATCTGGATTTCTTAGTTGGCTCTAAGCTAAATATGAATCAACATTGTGATATGTCAGTCAAAAAGGCTAGTGCAACCTTGGACTGCATTTAGAGACACTCAGAGTTCAGAATATGACAGGGAACAGTACTACTAAACACACTAAATCATACCAGACCTAGAGAAATATGTTTTGTTGTAGATATCAGAGTTTAGGAATGATACTGATAAACTGTAGAATGTCCAGAGGAGGGCTACCAGGCTAGTGAAGGACTTCAAGACAATGCCTCATGAGGAATCACTAGAAGGAGCTGGGAATGTATTGTGCAAGATGAGAAATCTTGAGCAATTCTTTAAAATCCTTTCACATATTTGAAGAAGGGTCTGGTAGAAGAGGGATTAATCCTGTACTAATCACACAGGCAAATCCACGAACAATCTAGGCAGTAACTGCAAAGAAGCAAATTTAGTCTTAATGGAATGAAAATCTTCCTAACAATGAAAACACTTCAAGAGCAGAGCCCACTCTTTTTCCTAAAGAAAGACAGGGTGCTCCCTCTCTGTATATCAAGGCAAAGCTGTCTGAACACCTTCAAGCTACATTATAGAAAGGATACCTGTTCAGATACAGAATTAACTAGATAGCTTCTGAGGTCTGCTCAAAACGTTTAAATACAATTTTATAACTTGGGGCACTGAGAAGAACAAGTTTTAGTTAGCAGAAAATATATGTTATGTGGAGTACGTTAATTCCTGATGAGACTGCCACACTCTCCTAACATTATGATTTGGTTCTATGAACAAATTCATTTGAGGTTAAGCTTTTAACCACAAATTAAGGAACTTTATAGGAAATCACAGGGAAATTTCAATATCATAAGATTTACATGATTCGATAAAAATTTCTGTAAAAGCATCATGGGTCAAATGGGCATTGTGTAGGATATTCCAATTCTGAATAAATAAATTCAGACACTATATTCAAATCCATAAAATAGTGAGCCATATTAAAATGGGATTCAGCAGTCCTAAGTAGATGATAAATGTTGGAAACTTCAAAGCTAGGTTGTTTTTTAGTAAACAAAGAAAAAATATGATAAGAATTATATACTCTGCACAGACTCATTTTTTTAATTGTATTTATTTGTTCATTCAATAAGCATTGACTGAATGCCTGCTCTGTTTAAAGAAGACACCCACTATGGCCATGGTTGCCTGCTAAGTGTAGGGGAATGCAGCCATGCAGATATTCATAATTAAAGTCACTCTAAGACCATGATAAGGGTGTTGTAAATGACAATAAGCCAATTTTTCAAGGATGTTAACAACAATCTAACATAACTTTACTGATCTATTTAGTTAAATATGCATTTAACCTTCCCTCCCTTTCCCTATCCGAGAGATCAATGATTAGGACCCATCCAATGTGGAAGGAATGCTAGAGTTGCAGTCAAAGTCCTGAATTCAAATTTTGACTTTGCCACTTAGTCACTGTGTAACCTTCAGTCACTTCACTTTTCTTGACCTCTGTCTCTGTTTCTGTAAAGAGAGGGGTTTGGACTAGATGGCCTCTGAAAATCCTTTCAGTTCTAAGTCTATGACCTTATGATCCTGTGATGAAGTTCTAGGAGAAAGTAGGGCACAGGAAAGGAAAAACTTGACTAAGTACATTGAAGTACATGTTTGTGAATTGTGCCAGATTTTTTTCAGATTTGGGTGACTTTCCTGGAACACAGCAAGCATTCAATCAATGCCACAGCAATAATGCCAGTGGCTTTGAAGATATCCTTTACCTTTTCTGAGCCTCAAGCATCCTCCTAGGTGATTTGAGGAGATTAGACCAAAGGATTTGTAAGAACCCTTTCCCAGCTCTAACATTCCATATTCAACATTCTAATGCTCACTGACAACCAAACCTATTTTTCTCCTAGCAGTGAGTGTATTGGTGGTAGGGAGAAGTAGAGACACAGGCAGCCAATTAAATAATGATTTTATTCCTCTCCTCACCCTCACGGTTCTCTAGCTGAGAAAACTATGTGGCTAATACAAAGGGGGAAATGACTTTTTTTTACTTGTAATAAAAGCACTCACACTGCCCCCTGGTTTGTGTGGAGGACAGAGTGGCTAAGAGGAGAGAAGAGGTAGAATCTCTCTTGTTTGTATACTTATGAATCACGTGAAACCCCTTTTCCAATGGAATTAGAAGAGAGCTCAGTACACAATGAAGGGATGATTTCCAAAGGGTGGTTACGTGGACTTTTGTCAGAAGGTACCAGAGCAAGAGATCTTCAACCCTTTTTGTGCCCTAGATTCCTTGAGCAGGTGGGGGAAATCTGTGGGTCCCTCCACAAAATCATGGTTTAATATAAACTAAGGAAATGTTCATTTCCGCTAGAGGGTTATAAAAATGAAATTGATTTTTTTTTAATCTGAGTTCACAGACCCCTGAAATCCATCCATTGACTTCAATCCCAGATTAAGAAACCAGCTAGTAGATAACATTCTTCTTGGACTAGATGGCCTCTGAGGTACCTTTCATGTCAAAGATTCTGTAATTCAGGATGAATCCTGTGTGTTTCTTTCATTCTTTCCTGTGTGTGATCCAACTCCTTCTCCTCGTCTACCTAAGTTGATGAAGAATTGGTTGGAGGAGGCAGAGATGTAGGTTAGACCATGACTTAGTGGCATGTTTAGTTATCTTCACAGATTCCCAAAATTGTATTATTCCTTTGCATGAAGCATTACCCACTCACCAATCTTCAACAAGGCAGAGATACAATGGAATGGGGTAATCAGTTAAGTCACTAATACTGATGATGAATAATTTTCTCATTTTCCTGCATGACAAAGGGGTTGGGGACTGCATGCCAGCCAGAGCCATAAGTTGGGTTGGGCTACAAAAGATTTGGCCATGGCACTCCATTTAGCAGATGGCAAATTTAGAGGGTGATGATAACTTAAAAAGTCCTTCTGCAGCTAAAAGCAATGAACTTTAGCAAACAGTAGTTGTTGTTTTAGACCAGATAGTCCTGGCTTGTATTGAGGAAGAGAATTCCCAATAAAGAAAGTCACTCTACTTGTGCAGATGGGCCACTTTGCTCAACTTTATAATCTTAGGGATCAATGAATCTGTATGGCACAGCACTGAAGCCCAAGTCTTACTAACTCTGAGGTCAGCTCTCTATCCACTACTGCTGTTAGTCTCCAGTGCCTACAAGGATAGAATCATTAGTTGAAATAGCCAGATAACAGATGGAAGGCTGGAGTGAGGATTATCCTGCCCCACTCTGTTCCCTCTTCCTAGCATCCCTGCCAAGGGATATTGGCACATCCAGCGCCTCCCCATATTGAGAGCCATAAGGATCAGTACCCTCCTATCAGTGTTCTGGGGTCTCAGCATCCCTCACCTCACTTCTAGGTTTTCTTGCCCCAGGTAAGGTTTGTGGGACTCACATTAAGAGTAAAAACAAAACCCCAAAAACTCTTGTTATAGCTCTGATGAGATCCCTAGGCACTTATGAGGAAAGGGATAGATGAAAGAAGATGAAATGTCTGGAAAATAAATGGAAGAGGGAAAGACTTCAAAGAATTGTACTCAGGTCAGGCTGTGGGTAGAGTTCAAAACCCAAGAGGGTTACAAAACAGTACATACCCTTTGCCCTGGCAATACCATTGCTAGTTTCATATCCCAAAAAGATAAAAATAAAAGAGGGAAGGAACTGTATGTACAAAAATATTTAATGCGATTCTTTTTGTGATGGCAAAGAATTGTAAAGTGAAGGGATATCCATCAATCGAGGAATGGCTGAATAAGTTATAGCATACAATTGCAATGGAATGCTATTATGCTATAAGAAATGATAAGTAAGAGGAGCTCAGAAAAACCTGGAAAGACATATAAACTGAAGCAGAGTACAATAAGCAGAACCAGAAGAATATTATATAAAGTGACAACAATAATGTACATTGAACAGCTGTTCTATTCTCAGCAATATAATGATCCAAAACAATCCCAAAGGCATGGTTTAAAAAAAATGCCATCTGCTTCCAGAAAAGGACCGATAGAGTCTACACCCAGACCACAGCAAACTTTTTCCCTTTCTTTCTTAATTTTTTTATTCAATTTTCCTTCTACAAAAGGATTAATATGGGAAATGTTTTACATGATTGCACATGTAAAATCTACATCAGGTTATTTATCATCTCAGTGAGGTGGGAAGAAAGGAAGAACAGAGAGAGGGTGAGAATTCAAAACTTAAAATCCTCTTTAAAATGTTGGGGACTTCATAAATGTTAATTGGGGGAAATTAAATTTAAAAAATAGTATCAGCCTCACAAAGTGGATAAAGAGATGGCCTCAGAACAAGGAAGATAGTGTCCAAATAATGCCTCTAGAAAATACAATTTGAATTTAAGTATCACTTAACCCTTCAATTCCCCAAGCAACTCTCTAATACTATCAGTTGTACAACCTGTGTCAATCTGCATTAATTGAATTAATCAGTGTAGGAGTCTTCTATACTGATGAAAATTTTTGAGTCAAGCCAAAATTAGTAATGGAATCAGGACACAACCCAGAACAGTCACTTAAATGATTTTGTATTTCTGATTTAATGCCAATAGCTGAACTGTACACTGGTCAAGTAGTGGTAGTTTGAGAATAGGTCTTGTGGTTTTTTCTTTGAGGGTTTTTTGTTTTGATGGGGTTAGTGTTATTGTTTTTAATGTGAATAAATAAGAGATAAAACTGAGTTGCTCTCACCTGAAAAGATCAAATGGAGGCCAAATGGGGGCACCAAGTATATCAAGCTGGACAAATTAAACAGAGTTTATATCAAGCAATCTACTAAACCCTTAGAAGTCCCTTTATCAAATCTCTGGGGATGTTAAGGGGGGACATTTCACTTCCTGTCCTATTCCCCCCCCAAAAAAATTTTTTTAAGTCAAGCATCAGGGAATATTAGGGAATAATTGGGAATGCCCTAAGAGAGACTATGGGCTGTTCCAGAGGGGCATCTAGGAAGGAAGGAAGGAAGGAAGGAAGGAAGGAAGGAAGGAAGGAAGGAAGGAAGGAAGGAAGGAAGGAAGGAAGGAAGGAAGGAAGGAAGGAAGGAAGGAAGGAAGGAAGGAAGGAAGGAAGGAAGGAAGGAAGGAAAAAAATAAAGGCCTATAAAATATGCTCTATATGAGTAAGCAAATAATTAATATTTCAATGATATCTTTATATTGTTTTATGATTTTATCCATGTTCAATTTGGAAGTAATTTAAAATGTAGAGTGAGATTAATTTTTTTTTCATTTTTTTCAAAGAGATTTTGATTCATTCATTCATTCATTCACTCAGGGAAATGACTGGATACCATTCTTTGCTTATGTTATTTTGAATACTATTATTTGGATACATTCTTAGGATCTAAAAAATGGTTCAAGCTTTCTTTCTGGAACATGCACAAAGGAAGAGGGGTAGCCTTTACCTGCCTCCCACTCCATCTCATACTCTCTCTTTACCTAAATATAGACACAGATAAAGGAAGTAAAAACCTTTCCCCTGTATCTCCATGGCATATAATAAAAGAGCCCTCCATCCCAACCCCAGAGAGTCAGTACTAAGCACAGGGATACAGAATAGAGAACTGATGGGCTTCCAGGCCATCCTAGGCTTGAGAAAGAACTCTAGAGTTAATCTCATCCAACTCAATATCCAGGGGCAACAAGGTAGCCAAGTAGATAGTATGCTGGATCTGCAGTCAGGAAGACTTCTCTTCCTGAGTTCAAATCTGACTTCAGACACTTTCAAACTATGTGACACTGAGCAAGTCCTCTTGTTTGCCTCAGTTTCCCTATCTATAAAATAAGCTAGAGAAGGAAATGGCAAACCCCTTCAGTGTTTTTGCCAAGAAAACCCCAAAAGAAGTCCCAAAGACACATGAATGAAGCACAACTAGACAACAACTCTATCTATTAAGTATGAGGGCCCTCAACAACATCCCACTCCCACCTCTAAGTAGTCATCTGGCTTCTGCTTGTAGACTTCTAGTGAAACAAAACTCAAGGTGTCAGAAGACACTTTTGCATTTTTGAACATTTCCAGGTACTGGGAAGTTCCTCCTTATATTGAACCAAAATGTATTTCCCTGTAACTTCAACCCATTCTTTGGTTGTAGCTTTATTGTTAGAGCCACACAAATAAATCTGCTACCTCTTCAACAAAACCCCTTACACCTATGTAAAGATAGCAATCATGGCTCCCCTAAGTTTTCTCTCCTCCATGCTAAACATCCCCAGGTTATAGTTAGCATTTACATAGTGCTTTAAGGTCTATTCAATGCTTTATATAGATTATCTTATTTGATTCTCAACAACCCTATATGGTAGGAATTATTATTATCCTTATTTTACAGATTAAGAAACTGAGGCTGAGAGAGATTAAGTGAGGAAGAGAAGGGGGGAGTATAAAGCATTTATGTAGTGCTTTCTATGTACCAGGCACTTTTACAAATACTACCTCTTTTTATCCTCACAACAATGATGTTATTTTTCTTCCCATTGTATATTTGAGGAAGCTGGGGCAAAGAGAAGGTAAGTGGCATAGCCAGCATTTTACAGCCTCTAAGTGATGGAGATATGATTTGAACCCAAGTCTTTCTAATTTAAAGTCCAAAAATCTGTTCATTACACTATCCAGCTACTTCTATAATATTAGAATCATCATTCTAAAGCTGAAAGAGACCTAAGAAGCCAATGAATTCAATCCTCTTATTTTATATATGAGGAAGCTGATATGCTGAGGGAGTTAAATGATTTGCCTATAGTCACATTAGTAGTTATTGTCAAAGGTAAGATTTGAACCCCAATCCGCTGACCTCAGAGCCTCTAGTTTTATCCACTATAACATGTTATAGTTAAATGGCATATCTTTACATCATGTCACTCTTCCTGTTACCATCTTGGATGCACTCTAATTTTTTAATATCTATCCTAAAATATGGTACATAGAATTGAAAATGAAACTATGGGTCTAGTTTATATCATATAGAGTAGAGTCATACTCTAAGTTTCTTCTTGAGCGTGTTTGTATTTGTTTGGAGATGGGTTTGAGGGATAGGGAAGGAGGAAATTAGTGATTGGGAAGGGCATCTAGGATGGGAAAAAGGCCAAGAAAAGGGTCACCACAAAGGAAGAGAGGAGTGGAGAGAGGATGAGTAGGAACATCATCTCTGTTCAAAAACACTTTACAAGAAAAAATGAAATTGGAAACTTTCCCCATAGAATAGATTCTATCTGATTATCCATAAATAAACTCTATCAAACATCATCACAGTGTTGACTCATATTAAAATTATAATTAATCTCCCTTAATCTTCTTTACACGAACTGATGTTAAACTATATTTCTCTATCTTGTTATCTTGCAGCATTGCTGATAGTTTTTTTTTAATTAAGGATTAAATGTTTATCCCTATTAAATTTTTCCTGGGTTAAATTTTACTCTTTATCCAATTGACCAAAAATCTTTTGGGGATCTTGATGCTTTTTTTTCAATATGCTAGTAATCATTACCAAAATTTGTGTCATCCCCAAATTGACAAATATTTCATCTATGTCCTCATCCAAGTCATTGATAAAAACTATTAAACAGAATGAGACCAAATTTAGAACATCATAGGCCACCAAAAACCTCCCACTAGTTCAACTTTGAATTATTAACCAATACTCCTTGAGGAAAGTTGTTAAACTAGAATTTTCCTATTTGTTCTGCTATTCATCCCACATGTTTTTTGCCCTAAGGAGCTACTTGCCTTGGAACTACTTTGCCCCAAGGACATAGATTTAGAGTTGGAAAAGGCTCCAAAAGTCATACAGTATCTAACTTTGCAGATGAAGAAACTGAGTCCCAAAGAGGTTAAGTGACTCACTGGTCCAAAGACACACAGACATTAGGTGATTAGGTGAAGCAAGATTTAAACCCATAATCAATTATCCCCAATACTCAATTCATTGCCTAGTAGTGAATGCAAAGGACTGTTCATTTGATGCATTTCATAATCAAGGCAACTTCTTTTCTGTATTTATGGCTTTATAAAAAGAAAACCTGCCATAATTGTTATTCTATGTCCACATTTCCTTGATCAACTAAAGGGAATCCAAAGGGAAAGAGAAAGGGAAGAAAAGGGGGACAATGTAGAGAAAGTGGACTCATTCTGGTTCCCATTGAGCAGTTCCCTTTCTACAGTAGTGATGGTACTTCAGGGATCACACTTAGAGGTTCTTTCTGTACCCTAGAGAATAATTTGTCTGGCACAGGACACTTGAAATCATTTCAAGTTCTCTTAATATCTGTCCTGATCTTCAATTCCTACTTAGTCATCTTTATTTCTTCCACCTTTCTCAGCTGGAAGAAGACTTTTTTTTTGACAGAAAAGACAGAACCATAAAATAGCAGCTGAATACTTGTATTAATGTTATGCTGTCTCGTCTAAGCATATCTAACCCCTGAAGACTATTCTGGATCACAACATACTGCAAGTAAATAGTAAACTCTTCATAAATACTTTAGTTTAATTCATTGGTTCATTAATGCACTTGTAAGGAGAAGGCTCATATAATTTAAACTTATTTATTCACTCAAAATATTTAATAAACATGCAAAGCGCTATGCTAGATACAAGGGGAAAGCAAAGCTTAGAGTAGACCCAGCCTTTGGCCATGTGGAGCTCAAAGTCAAGTAAGGGGTTAAGACACAGAAACAGATAACTACAATATAATAATAAATTATACTTGTTTAATGTTTTAAGGTTTGCAATGCCTTTTATACATATCTTATTTGAGTCTTATGCCCCCTCCCCATACATATATTAGAAAAGATGCTTCTATATGTAAATATAGAATATTTAGAAATAAATATATATAGAATATATATAGATAGATATATAGAAATATATAGAAATAAATATAGAATATAAAAGAGAAATGCTTCTATATGTAAAATTCAAGAGTAAAAACCTAACTTGTTGACAAATGAAGAGGAGAGAGGACATTCTAGATATAAAGAATAGAATATAGAATAAAGAATAATATAAAGAATAAAGGCATAAAAGACAGAAAGCATTCCAATTGGGCTGGAATGTCTAAGGTGTGGAGGGGAACAATTTGACATTAGGTTAGAAATGTGAAAGAGTGGCAAATTATAGAATGCCTAAGGAATACTGAGTAGGCAATGAAGACTTGACCAAAGTGACCTGACCAGACCTCTATGTTAATTAAGGTCCTACTGGAGGTAATAGAAAGAATAGAAAAAATAGAAAGAATAAAAAGAAATAAAAAGATAGATTGGAAGAGTTGGGAGGAAGGGTTGTAGTAAGGGCAGAAAGATGTATGTAGAGGCTATGGAAATAATGCATGTAGGCAGCAACAAGCATATCTTCCAACTAGGTGACAGTAGGAACAAAAAAAGGATAGATGTGAGAGAGACATCTCCAGAACTTAAGAACTGATGGAACACAAAAGGTGCCAAAGAGGGAAGAGTCAAAAATAGTTACAGGGTTTTGAATATCAAGCAGGTTGTTCCCTAATCATCTCTACTCTATGCTGAATCTTCAGCCTCTTCCTATCTGCTGATTTCTTCCTTACTACCTTTAAGTTTCACTTACTCTTTCATCTATTGTGAGTTGCTATTGTCATTTTATTGACTGATATGTTTTGTTTTGTTTTTTACATTATAAATATTTACAGATCATGCCTTCTTTGTGAGAAATCTCTTGTAACAAAGTAAAACAGTTAGACAAAACTAACAATACAGTGACCTCATCTGAAATTGTATGCAACATTTTGCATCTCTAACATCCTCATTCTGTGGTGATGGTGTTCTTGTTTTTAACAGAAATATATTTTTTCTTCTCCCTTATAACAATTATGCAAAGCCAACAAAGCAAATTTCCTCAATGACTATATATAAAGTGTGTATTACTTATATGGATTCAGGCTACAGAATGAGGCAAAATAAAAAAAATGCTTTAAAACAATTGAAGAAAGAGAAAAGATAGGAGTCATTAAGGATAGATGAGAATAATTGCAGCACAACCACTAGGGTTCAGTTGAAGTTGTACAACTTAAATTTACACCATGTGAGGTCCATTCCATTGTTTCCCCAAGGATTCTTAGGGCATCTCCAATGATCCAGGAATTTTTAACCTGGGACCTATGGACCCCAAGAGATTATAAGTAGATGTCAAAGGGTCTTTGAACTTGGATGGAAAATGCATCTTTTTGTTTGTTTCTTTTTTAACTAACCTCTAACTGAATTTGAGTGTTTGGGGTTCTATTATTTACAAACACTTTTCCATAGGCTTTACTGGATTGCCAAAGAGTTCCATAACATAGAAAAAGGCTTAAAATAAAATCCTGAATTGTAGTGTCAAGGCATAATATAGGAGCAAGTAGTTCCAGACGTAAATAGTCAGAGTTTAAAAAATATTTTTGAGGTACTGTTAGTGATCTTTGAGTGAGCGTGGTGTCATGGGACTTGAGAAAGATAAATATCTAAATTTTCTAGAGAAAAGGAGAGAGGAAAAGAAGAAAGAAGAGAGAGGGGGAAAGGAAAGAGAGACGGGGAGGAGGGAATGGAGGGAGAGAGACAGACAGACAGAGACAGAGAGCCTGAACTGAAGATATAAGTACAAACAACACAGAATAGAAACAGGCCATTTACTGCCACTAATATATTAAGAGATAGAAAACTGTGCTAAGATAATATTAGAGTGAGACCAGACCCAGACTGAACTGAGGATGCTGTCTAAATATTCTGGGAGTACCAGGGAGCTGCTATTGGTTCCAAGGACCATAAAGACTCATAAGATGGAAGAATTTGTTCTACATCTAATGCCTTTGTTAGATTAAGGTTTTGTATTGAAGCTAAAGAACAGCCATGTGGCACAGTGGATAGAGTACTAGGCATGGAGTCAGGAAGAGTCATCTTCCTGAGTTCAAATCTACCCTGAGACACTTACTAACTATATTACCCTGGGCAAGTCTCTTAACCCTCTTTGCCTCAGTTTCCTTAACTATAAAATGACCTAGAGACGGAAATGGCAAACCATTCCAATATCTTTGCCAAGAAAACTCCAAATAGTGTTACAAAGTACTGGATACAACTAAAACAACTGAATAAAACAAATTGGAACCAAGGACAATTTGAGAGGCATGAGCCCATTTCTGCTATTCCTAGTGGAGACTATCCTGGGGAGTATAAGCATAATGATTATTAAGAGAGAAGAGAGACCCCCAATGTTAAGTTTGATCCATCACATGAAAGGTTGGTCCATGGATTACACTTGGCCAAAGGCATAGGTGACATGTTTATCCAATGTGCAAATGGCATGAAACTGGAAGAAATTAGCTGACATATAGGGAAAGATTTGAATTGGCAAGAACCAAGTCTATTATTAGCCAAGTCTAATAGTATGGGCATAAATGTAAGTTCTACTCTTGAGTTTAAAAAAAATCACCTTCACAGTATGAAATTAGGGAGATGGGGGTAGACAAGAATTGAAGGGAAAAATTGGGGAGTTTTATAAACTTCAAGTGCACCATGAATCAGTAAAGTAACATGGCATCCAAAAAATAAAGCCGTAGTAATACTGGATTGGATTGAAAGGCTGTGTCCTGGAGAGAGAATGCACTAACCTGGTTGTATTTCACTCAACTAATACTATATGTGGAATATTAGGTTCAGTACTGGACTCCATATTTTAGAAAGAATAGTATAAAAAGCTAAAGTATGTCCAGAAAAAGGTGATGAGGATGGTGGTAGGGCAAAAGACTGTACCATCTGATTTTTAAGGGTGTCACAGAAGTCTTAGTGCCATTTAACATTATTAAGAGACTTGGAAAGTTCTATAGAAATGAAACATACTCATTAAAAAATGCTTAAGCCGAATTAAAGGGAGTGGGATGATAAAATACTTCAAGTATTTGAAAGAATGTTATATGAAAAAATAGGAACTAGACTCCTGGAACCTGGAAGGTAGAATTTGACAAGGTGGATGAATGCCATGTAAAGAGAAAATCTGTTCAATGTAAAGATAATTTTTTCTACTACTGGAAAGTTGTTCAAAAATAGCATGAGCTGGCTCAGTAAGTAGTAGCTTCCTTCTCTATAGGATCTTCAAGCAAGGGTTGGTTGGCCATCTGTTGGGAGTACTTTTTTTTCTCTCCCCAGATTCCTGTAAAGAGAGCAGTTAGTCTAAATGGCCTTGGAGCTCCCTCTGAAGGTTTTGTAAGAATAGAGATGAGTAAAGAGCCTGATTCATTTGTATATTTTTGTGTCTTTTTCTGCCTTCTTTTATCTGAGCTGGACTGAAATTTTAAAAAGGCTTTTTGTACAGTCAGGATGTATTGAGGGCTCAATATGTCCCAAAGGACTGGTACAGAAGGATGCTGGGTAAGAAACTAGCCTCCAGGACATGAAGACAGTCTGCAGAGCAGGGGTAAGTAGAGTGTGGGAACATATAACGAGGAAAGAATAGATGTTCCAAGCTGAAGAAGCCCCATGTTCTTACTGCAAGAGGGCAGCTGATTCATGGTGTTGTGACCAAGAAAAGTTTAATTCCACAAGTTCCATTCTAATGCTAGCAAGACACAAAGGAGCATGACTTGGCAACAGTTGATCTGGAAAAGATTTATGGGCTTTCGTGGACTGCAGCCTTGGCATAAGTCAGCAGTGTGGCACAAGAGCTAATGCAATCCTAAACTACAGTAAGGAAGGAACGGTGTCCAGGCCTAGGGAGGAGCCTGACAGACAAGCCACTTTTCAAGCCTCATATTTGGTTCTGGATGCCATATTTTATTTGCTATGAACACTGGCAAATTGAAAAAAGACTATAGAAAGGCAATGAGGAGGGCAGGCGCCATGTGAGAGCTGAAGGATGTAGCTAGTTACCTTAAAGAACAGAAAGCTCAGAAGAAATATATGACATGTCTTTAAGATGAAAGTCATCAAGTAAAAGGATTGAACTTGCTCTATTCCCTTCCAGAGAGGTGCTAAATCTGCAAAATAAAGCTCCTTCCAAAGGTAGAACGGGCTCCCTCAAGAGTTCAGTGAATCCTCCCTCAATGGAGGTCTTCAAGCAAAGAATGGATAATTACTTTGGGACCATATTGTATAGCTGATTCCTATTTAGTTGTCAGTCCATGGTGGCACTTGCCCATAATCTCTGCTACTAGAAAGGCTTGAAACTGGCAGATTACAGGAGTTATGGGGATTATAATCCGGGATACAGCAAAAGCCTGTTGAACGTCCATAGTAAATCTGGCACCAATGGGGTGAGTCCTTTGGGATCAGAGGTCCACTAGGCTGCCTAAAGAGAAACCAACTGGTCTGGGACCTGGAAGAACAAAGCAGGTTAAAGACTCAATGCCAGTCAGTACTGGGATTGGGCTCACGAATGGCTGCTACACTTCCAGCCCTGGCTGAGAAACAGAGACTAAAAAAAACCCAATATGGGTTGTTAGATGGCCTCTGAGATCCCTTTCAACCCTGAGATTCTTCGAATGTGACAGGAAGTAAACCACCCTCAACTAAAAGGTACTGACTGATAAGATGACATGATAAGAGAATGCTGTTGTGTGGTCCAAGCAGCAAACAAGCAGAAAAAAAAACAAAACTCACATTTCTAGGGCACTTGAATGTTTACAAAATGCTTCTTCCACTACCACATCTCGGTGATGTAGGTAGTAAAAATGTAATTATCTCTTTTTCAGATGAAGAAGTTAAAAAGCACACAGAATTGAAATGACTTGACTGAAGTCATAGGAAATGGCAGAACTCAGATTCACACTCAATCAGGAGACCCAGCTCCAAGTCTATTGTTCTTTCCATTATATTTTTAAGTAACAAGGAGACTGAAAAAAAAAAAGAATGAGTGTTAATGGCAGCTCAAGGTCCTAGGATTTCATTAATTATCAAAAAAGTGACACATAGCAGTAATGTATCATCAAAATATGGAGGCCAAATGTTCACATCAGAATCATTCCTTTCTCTTATAAAATGAATTTATAGTACAAGGACTAGAAACTTGGAAAGGTCTAGATTCCCTTTATTTAAGAAATAGTCTATTTCCTCTCAATTTGTCTTACTATATAAAGACTTTTTTTTTAATGCATTAGCAGGGGCAGCTGGGTGGTTCAATGGATTGAGAGTCAGGCCTAGAGATGGGAGGTCCTCGGTTCAAACCTGGCCTCAGACACTTCCTAGCTAGCTGGGTGACCCTGGGCAAGTCACTTGACCCCCATTGCCTAGTCCTTACCACTCTTCTCCCTTGGAGTTATTAACTCCAAGACAGAAGGTAAGGATTTAAAAAATTAAAAAAAAAGAAACACCAATAAGATTGTACTACCACTTATTCTAATGAGTTTGGAAACTAATGGACCTTTTGTTTTTCCTTAAGTTTTTGTATAATGACTCATCATAGGAGGAGACAGAATCTGACATCCATCCTTTTGATTGATGAAAATGACTTTCATAGTTATATAACACAGTCCATATGTGACACCATTAGCCTGCCAACCATTAATGAAATAATGAAATTCTGGGTCTTGTAAATCCCACTGGCTTGAATGTCAGGAGGTCAAGGCTTTAGACAAATCTCTACACTCATTTCTACCACTGAACTTGGTCAAGTTACTTCAGTCTTCTGGGTCTGGGTCTCAGTTTCCTCATCTGTGAAATAATGAATTGGACTAGATGATCCCAAAAGTTCCCTCCAGACCCAACATTCTATGGCTTGGTCATGGATGCTAGTGAAGAGGTGTGACCTGATGGTTAAGAGGAAGACCTCTGTTCAAAGTAAACTTCTAACACTTACTAGATGTGTGACTGAACAAGTGACTTACCTTCTGGGAGCTCCAAAATTCTCATCTGAAAGTTGCAATAATAATGTCTGCAGCATCTGCCTCCATAGGGATATTGTCAGGGTCACATGACATCATATATATGAAGTATTTTGCAAAATTTAAAGTGCTGTTAAATGTTGTTAATATGATCATTATAAATAATTTATCTTGTCAGAATATCCAGTTGTTTCCCAACAAAGGACATCTGAAATCAATAAGATTAGAAAGATTTAGTGAGCAATTTCTGAATTAAAAATTGTCATATGTGACCCTAGTGAATGGCAAAGGAAGTATAAGGTTTTTAAAATAATAATAATTTTTATTTCTTCTAGATTAAATCAAGGTAATTTTTAAATATTCATTTTCTGATATTTTAGAATCTATGTTCTTTCTTTCCCTTCTCCCCCCACAAAGAGGCAGGTAATATGATATGGGTTGTACACATATTATCATAAATAGATATTTCCATTTCATCATGTTGTGAAAGAAGACGCATATTATTTACCCGAGAGGAAATAAAGTAAAGAATGGTGTGCTTCAATTTGCATTCAAACTCCATCTGTTCCTTCTATGGCAGTGGATACCCTTTCTTTGTCATGAGTCTCTTGAAGTTGTCCTGGATCCTTGCCTTGTTGATAACAGTTAAGTTATTCACAGTTGATCACATACTATTGATGTCACTGGGTACAATGTTCTCCCTGTTCTGCATAACTTTATAAAACTTACATTTTCCCTATGAAAGCAAAATTTCCCTTTACAAATATTCATGGTCATGAGTAAACACTTTCTTAATTGATAGAAAAGACATGAAATTATAAATATCCAGGAAACAAATTGGAAATGCAAGAATCGAGTTCAAGAAAGAAATTTGGGATATGTTATATACTTATGTCTATGTGTAGATAGATGTATTATGTATAGAGCATATATATATACATATATATATATTTATAAATATATATATGGGGGTATATGTGTGTGTTTGGGAGACACCTGAATCAAGATTATTAGCTATATATGCTTTTTGAGAGCACAGTCTTTTTCGTGTGTGTATCCAGTGTCACACAGTCTGATACAGTAGGCACTTTAATAAATGCTTGTTGACTGAATGAATAGCTAAATTGAATGCAGACTGATGAGAACAGGATGTGTCGAGAGAGAGCTACCATGGGCTGAGAAAATGAGGTCTCTTTATTCTACCTAGAAAAATGTAAATGAATATTTAGGATTAAAGTTCATAAAATAATAACATATAAAGAGAGGATAAATGTGGGCTTATTTACATACACACAAAAAAAAATTCTTGGCACATCAAAACTAGAAGGGCTTCCTTTAAAACTCCAAAGAGGAAGTTTTAGGACAAATGAATGGAAGGAAGAACAACATGTCCTATGGTGAGTGGGTTGTTGGCTAATGGAACTTCTTGTTCCAAGAAGAGGTACAGACTGAAAATATAAATGCATTGAAGACTTAGGGAAGATGGATCCATATTGGGTTATTAAAGGAAATTAAAAATACTTAATAGAGAAGAATCATAGTGAGTGAGGAAACAAAGAAATCATCATTCTAAACAAATCAATCCCCTTGTACCTCCTATTCATGTTGTATATATTTTGTGTGCATTTACATAAGTATCCACAAAGATTGACAATAGAATATGAGCTTGAGGCTAAGATGATTTATCTTTTGTCTTTTTTATCCTAAAAGATAGAGGGAACCACCGGAGCTTATCATGGTTACAGCTATGCTTTAAGAATATTCTTTTGACTGTTGAATTGAGAATGGACTGGAATAGGGAAAGAGACTTGAGGCAAGCAGAATAACCAACAAGTTATTGCAAAAGTCTAGCTGTGAAGTGACGAGGGTCCACATCAAGGAAGTGGCAGCATCAAGGAAGAGAAAGGACTATTATTCCAGAGATGGTACAGAGATAAAACTGACAGGACTTAACAACAAATTGGATTTGGGGATAGTGGAGAGAAGTCCAGGGTGATACTAGCTTGTAATTCTGGGTGACTTGGAGGATGGAAAAGCCTGTGGCAGTAATAAGGAACTTTATTTTTTTTAACATTATTAGTAATAAGGAACTTTAGAAGGGGTCTAGTTTGGGATGAAAAATCATGAGTTCAGTTTTGGACATGTTGAGCTTAAGATGTCTATTGGATAATCAGTTTGAGATGTCAGATGAGTAGCTGAAAATGTCACACAGCCATAAGTCTATAAGGGAGTCTATAAGGGAGAATTCAGGCTCAAGTCTTCCTGACCCTACATCCAGAACTATAACTGCCATGCTACATAGGTATAATCTTCTCATTTAAAAACAGCAGTGCTATGTAAAGAGAGAAAAGATTCCAGCTAAAAGCAAAGAGGTATAATGCCAATCTCTCTCAGCTGTGGACTCAAATCTCAGGTCACTGTAACTCAAGAGAATAAGATAGATGAAGAGAAGACACAACAGACATAACAAAGAAAGCAACTCATCCCTTCCTCTATGATTTCAGCCATCAATAAATATCTATTAAGCATCTATTGTGTGCTCGGCCCTCTTCTAGGGGTAAAAAACAAATAAATAACATAAGAGTGCCTACCTTTAATGAGCATACATTTCATGAGGGAAAGAAAATATAAGCATGAGAATTAACACAAAATATAGACAAGATAATTTCAGAGGAGGAAGGCAATAGCAAAACAAGGAAGGCCTCACATAGGAAGCTGCACTTGAGATGAGCTTTGAACAAAGTTCAAGATTTCTAAAAGTTGAAAGTAAAGACAGAGTGCATTCTGAACTGAGAGGGTGGGGGAATAGGGGGTGGCGTTATACAGAGATAGGAAACAGAATGTTTGGTATGAGGATCAGAAATTAGGTCAGTTTAGTAGAGGATGAAGGGGAATAATGTAGAATAGTTTGTCTTCTTCTGATTTGTTTGTTTTTCAATAGGAAGTGAGTGGAAAGGAAGGAAGGAAGGAAGGAAGGAAGGAAGGAAGGAAGGAAGGAAGGAAGGAAGGAAGGAAGGAAGGAAGGAAGGAAGGAAGGAAGGAAGAAAGGAAGGAAGGAAGGAAGGAAGGAAGGAAGGAAGGAAGAAAGAAAGAAAGAAAGAAAGAAAGAAAGAAAGAAAGAAAGAAAGAAAGAAAGAAAGAAAGAAAGAAAGAAAGAAAGAAAGAAAGAAAGAAAGGAGGGGGAGAGAGAGAAGAAAGAAAGAAAGAAAGAAAGAAAGAAAGAAAGAAAGAAAGAAAGAAAGAAAGAAAGAAAGAAAGAAAGAAAGAAAGAAAGAAAGAAAGAAAGAAAGAAAGAAAGAAAGAAAGAAAGAAAGAAAGACGGAAGGAAGGAAGGAAGGAAGGAAGGAAGGAAGGAAGGAAGGAAGGAAGGAAGGAAATTTATATATATAATATACATAATATATATCATATTATACCTACTCCCCTTCTGCCAACTCTAGACTAGATCATCAACCTCCCAATATAACCACCATAGAGTTAAATTGGAATTGGAAGTAGAAGGGTAGCCCAATAGGCAAGATGTATGTCTACCAGCTGTGTCATTCCTAGGGGATGAAGGAAATAAGGTAAATTACACTGTCTTCCATCCCTCTAGGTAGATGGGTTTTGTTTTTGTTTTTGTTTTTCCAACAAAGGCATGTTAAAACATCAAAGTAAGCCTTGAAAAGGAAAAGAAGCCATAAAGGGCAGTGGGAGATGAAGTATGTAAAGAAGGGTAAGAGACATTCCTACCCTTTGCCTTGAGGAATGCTGATTGGATTATAAGCCTTTAGTTCATCTTTTGTTATTGTCATCCTGTTCTCATCTCTTTCAATGGAGTGCAAATAGACACAGTCCTAGGAAAAATTGCTATCCTCCTAATATTCTTTTATATTAATTATCCTACCAAATATAGCACAGTGAGATAAAATGATGTTTTTGTAGTTGAATAAAAGCATTAGGATGATAATTTATCTTCCATAGTCTTACCAAAAGCATCCTCAGGACAAATTCACTAGCAGACAGGACAACCAGAATAATGTGCTCTTCACATAGTGCCTGACACATAGTAGGTGCTATATAAAGGTACATTCCCTTCTTCTATACTCCTGCCCTCCCCCCCATATCTAAGATAATTTTTATTTCTTCCACTAGACTTTTATGTTCTAAGAACTTTTCATTCTGTATAATTTGGAGATTGAGTATTTCATGTGGAGACAACTATTAAAAACATACTTAAGTTTTTATAGCCCATTATCTAGGTAGTTATGGATGCCCTTTGTCCCTAACAATACTCCAATTCTAGCAGTTCGCTAAATTTTTAAGGATATCTAGGAGCCTGCATTTGTAGTCATTAAGTAGAGAGACAGCATGGAAGAGTAGGGAGGGAGTTAGCCATAAAACCAGAATGTAATGGCTTCTCTGCTCTGACATATCCTGGTTGCATAGCTCTGGGCAAGTCAGTTCACCTTTCCGTATTCTAGGCTACAGGTGTCCAAGTCTCAGTCCAACTCTCAGTTCCTGGCTGACAACACTCCTTTGTTTGGCAGAACCAGATTAAAATTTAATTGGAACCAAAACAAACCCAGCAACTATAGGAACACAGTTTCAAAACATTCTTTACACAAAAAAGTCAGACCTAAACAATGAGAAAAGCTTTAATTCTTCTCATGGATAGGCTGAGCCAATATAATAAAAATGACAATCCTACCTAAATTAATTTGCCTATTAAGTGCCATACCAATCAAATCACAAAAAGTATTTTATAGAGATAAAAATGACAAAATTCATCTGGAAGAACAAAAGGCCAAGAATATCAAGGGAATCAGTAATAAATAAATAAATAAGTAGATAAATAAATAAATAAATAAATAAATAAATAAATAAATAAATAAATAAATAAATAGAGGAAGGAAGGAAGGAAGGAAGGAGGCCTGCCTGTAATAGAACTCAAACTATACTATAAAGTGGTCATCATCAAAATAATCTGGTACTGGCAAAAAAAATAGAATAGTGAATCAATGAAATAGGTTATGTAATCAACATGCAATACTTAAGGTCCATAGCAACTTGGTATTTAATAAACCCAAGGATCCATGCTTTTTGGGAAAGAACTCACTATTTGATGAAAATTGTTGAGAAAACTAGGAAACAGGGCAGAAACTAGACATAGGCCAAACATTCACACCATACACCAGAATAAAGTCAAAATGGATACCTGAACTAGAAATAAAGGGTGATACCACAAACAAATTTAAGGAAACAGAGAAATGGTTGGTTGTCAAACTTATGGATGAGGGAAGAGTTTATAACTAAACAAGACATAGAGAACATTATAATTAAATGGATAATTTTAATTCCACTAAATGAAAAGATTTTTGTACAATGAAAACCAAAGCAACCAAGTTTAGAGACAACAAATATAGAGGGAAATTATATAGCAAGTGTTTCTGACAAAGGCCTCATTCCTCAAATATATCAAGAACTGAGTCAAATGTATAAGAATACAAAACATTCCCAAATTGAGAAATGGGCAAAGGATATGAACAGGCAGTTCTCAGAGGAAGAAAATAAAACTATCTATAGTCAGATGAAAAAAATGATCTAAAACACTATCAGTTAAAAAATATGTTCCCCTAAATTTGTCTGTGACATAAGCCTTTATTTCTAGATCAAGAATTAAAGCAACTCTGAGAATACTACCTCCTACCTATTGGATTGGCCAACATGACCAAAAAGGGAAATGACAAATGTTGGAGGTGATATGAGAAAATTAAGACACTAATACACTGTTAATGGAACTACAAACTGATATAACCATTCTGGAGAACAATATGGAAATATACTCAAAGGGCCATAAAAATATGCATCTCCTTTGACACAGAAATACCACTACTGGGTCCATATCCCAAAGAGATCAGAGAGAAGGGAACAGGATCTACCTGTACCAAAATATTTCAGCAGCTCTTTTTGTAGCGGCAAAGAATTGGAAACTGAAAAGTTGTATGCCACTTGTGGAATGGATGAACAAGTTGTAGTATATGGTTGTGATGGAATACTATTGTGCCATAAAAAATTTCAACCACAATGAGTTCAGAAAAATCTGGAAAGACTTACATGAACTGATGCAAAGTGACGTGAGCAGAACCAGAAGAACAAGGTGTACAGTAACGAAAATATTATATGATGATCAACGGTGAAGGACTAAACTATTATCAGCAAAGCAAATTCCCAAGATATCCATAAGGGACACAGGATGAAAAATGCTATCCACAGTCAAAGAAGGAACTATTGGAGTCTAATTACAGTTCAGAGTATACTATCTTCTACTTTTCCTTCATGAGTTTTTTTATTATGTGATGTGTGCCTTCCGTCATGGCATGAGCAATATGGAAGTTTGTGTTGCATGAAAGCACTGGTATAACCTGTTTCAGACTATTTACTGAGGGGACCAATAGAAGGAGGGAGAGAATTCGAATCCTAAAATGTCAGAAAACATTTGTATCTACATGTAAATTAATTTTTACATGTATATGAAAAATAAACAAATAAATGTAATTGGGAAATATCTAGCAAAATCAATAAAACTACAATAGAACATAGATGATGTTACACATGTGGTTAAGTCAGTAGGGATTCCTCAGGGATTTTTATGTATGGTTAAGTAGCCTGAGGTTCTAGTTGAGTTTGATGCCACTGAAGTCATCAACTCCCTAAGAATATTGGTTGTGGATAAAGAAACAACCAATTAGTAGGAGTTCCTCAGTTGGGAGTCCCCATGAATCAGTGAAATCATAGACATAATCCCAATCATTATTATTTTGTAATAGATTCTATTTAGTATTAGTAATATATTCCATATCTAGTTGGTATCTATATCTAAAAAGACATAGCTATAACTATCCAGTACTTAGCTTGACACAGCATTTAGCATAGTGTCTGATACACAGGATGTCTTTAATAAATGTCTATTGATTATATTTAAATAGAACATCAAAGCCCCAATTTTTTTTCTTAACTCCAGGTAGCAGCCTAGCTAGTCTTCTCCTTCTCACACCCTACTGGCTATATATCTAGAGTCAATGACCAGTTATCTGCCTCCAGAATCTTGAGGAGGAAGAAAATAGAGGAACACCCTGAATACCTTTTAAAGCACAGGACTTGGGATACTCTACTGACTCATTGATTAAATCTACATGAAAGATGACTTTATCATCCATGACAGTGACCCCCATCTCACTTGTTTGTCTTTAAAGAAGTGGTTTTCAGGATCAAACCATAAAATAAGATGCATTAGAAGAGATCTCAAGACGGGAATGTTTTTGGAAGAATAGGGAAGAAGATAAGGGTCCAGCGAGATACAAATTGAGATCCAGGAGGAGGTTACCAAAAGGGTGGTAGGACCAGGAATGACTGGAAAAGTCCAAGAAAAGATATAATGAAAAAAGAGTGATGAGGGGAAAATTCTAGAATGGGAAAGACCCTGAAACCCCTTTCAGTAAGGAAGCTGTCTTTAAACATAATCTCATGGAAAGAATAAAAGTTGGTGGCTGATGCAATCCTGGCATTCAATAAATAGTCTTGAGTTCTTAACCACAACCACACCCAGGTGCTGCTAAGCAGAAAAGCCTGGCATGATTATCTCTGAGCTGGGTGTGGAGTAGATATATTTTTCTGGTTATGTTTTAGTCACAATTAAATTGCTAAGAACCACCTAAAGACTTGATGATGATGCTAAACTGTCTGTGAGCCAGTCACTTTTATTAGGTGACAGATTTCTTCAGACTGCCAGGAAGAATCTGCTTCCAGCTGGGGAAGGGGCTCTATGAAATCCAAACCAAACTTGCCTTGACCAAGAGCATCCATGACCATGAAGTATCAATAGAGAGGACACAACCCTGTTTCAGGTCAAGAAAGGTGCCTGTGTTCCCAGGCTTTCTTTAAGAAACATTAAGTGCCCACTTTTACAACCTTTACTATATTGGGCAGGTATGGAGTCAGGGGAAGGTAGGCAATAGTTAATGAAAGCATCAATAGATGGTGAGGAAAATAGATTGGTTGCCTTGTATGTGAGGCCAGAGAAAATGCTAAATAAAAATCAGTATGAATCTTAACAGATCAAAGATTATCTTTAATTTTTCTTTTTTACCCCTGTCTTAAAAATATGCTTCCTAAAAAACATTTTTATAAGACTAAATATACAAAGTTTCATTTTTTCTGAACCAAAATGTTAAGGTCCACAACCAGAAAAAGCTACCTGCTCACACACCTCTTCTCCATCCCCACCATTTTCCCGACCCACCCTAAAGCTTGTTTCCTTTAAGAAACAAGTCAGCTTTGATTTGGCACCATCTTCTCTGGGCATCAGCTGACATCAGAAAGGTGTGATTTACAGGGCGTTCATCTGGGAATTCTTTTTAACGATGCCCAGGAGGGAGAATAGGGAAAACAATTTAAAGGATCTAGCTGAAACCAGCCAGCAAAAGGGAAGAAGTCAATACCCAAGATGACGTGAGATCAACATAATGGAGCAGAAACCATTTTTATCCTGGACACTTATGAGACAAATTATTAAATGAGAAAACTTTAAGAATAGAATAATAGTTTTTAAAATACCAAGAATAAAGAGTTACTTAGTAAATTAGTGACATACAAGCTTCTGACTTGTCAATTGTTTTCTTTCTTCATCTTTTACCTGTTAAAGTTCTATCTGCCCATCCCTGAAAATCCAAGTCAAATGACACTAGTGTGATTTGCAGAGTTGAATGGCCACTTACCTTGTCAAATCTATACCCCCAAAAGCACACCTCACTCCAATTTAGCCAACCAAGAATCCTCCAATGTTGGCTTAAAAATCTCCAATGAGAAGGAATGGACTACTTCTTTTTTATATATATTTTTTATTTGATCATTTCCAAGCGTTATTCATTAAAGACAAAGATCATTTTCTTTTCCTCCCCCCCAACCCCCCATAGCTGACGCGCGATTCCACTGGGTATCACATGTGTTCTTGATTCGAACCCATTGTCATGTTGTTTGTATTTGCATTAGAGTGTTCGTTTAGAGTCTCTCCTCTGTCATGTCCCCTCAACCACTGTGGTCAGGCAGTTGCTTTTCCTCGGTGTTTCTACTCCCAAAGTTTGTCCTCTACTTATGAATAGTGTTTTTTCTCCTAGATCCCTGCAGATTGTTCAGGGACATTACACCACTACTAAGGGAGAAGTCCTGGAATGGACTACTTCTGATGGCAGTTTATTCCACTTTAGGATATTCCTAATTGTTAGGAAGTTTTTCCTTATATGGAGCCTGAATTTGCCCCTTTGCAACTTCAAATACCCACCACTCTGAGTTCTGTCCTCTGGTCTAATCCCTCTTCAGGTAATTAATTGTCATACAAGTTCTTGAAGGCAAACTCTCACATCTCCCCAGTGAACCTTCACTCACCAAGCTAAACATCCCAAGTTTCTTTCACCTCTCTTCATTTGCAATCTCAAATGGCATAGACTTGAAGCCTGTGTCATTCTAAATGCTCTCATCTGAAGCCCCCCAGTTTATCTCTCACCAGACATCCCCATATTCATTATTCCATTGAGATGAAGAGGCATTGAATGTCTCTATAAAAATGCAGGTGTAATCTGAGGAGTAATCTTTAATCTTTCAAGAATTGATGGCATACTAGTTCAAATGAAGGTAGGACAAGATGAAGGGAGCTATCAGGGAGCATGGCCTCCCTGATAAGCTAAGGAGAATGGCCACCCCAAGATAGACCAACTACTACTTGAGCCTGTTAGCCCTGGTGCTAGTACCACAGGGAAGTCTGAGTGATGTGGATGCTCTATAAATGAAAACCTCAAAGATAATCTTTTCCAAGGTTTTCATTCCTGAATCCTGCTAGGAGGGAGTTATCCCTAGAAAGAGAAAATGAATGTTCCCATCTGCTTAGTATCCAGCAAGTACATAGATACTGTCACCCTGCCTATTCAATAGCCATGAGCAAGGCATGGTGGATTTTTTAGCAACAAATTCAACAACACTTAAAGCCTTTTCCAAAATTGTATGTTGGGCAGTCTCACCCCTGGATTTACTTCCTTTTAAAATCCATGGTTTGTTATTATTGTTTGTGTATTTAAGTCAGGTATTTCTGAGAATTAACAGTTCATCAAATTTATTGTTTTGTAAGAGCTATTGAAGTCCAATGAGATTAATGAGCCTTTTTCAAATGAGACTTTAAATCTGGGGGCGTTCCTTCTAAAATTCCACAAGAAGAGAAAAATCTAAATGTAAAACTGGAAAGATCTACATGAACTGAGGCAGCATGAAATAAGCAGAACCAGGAAACATGATACACAATAAGAGCAATGTTGTATGATGATTGTGAAAGATTCTCAACAATACAATGATGGAGGACAATTCTGAAGGACTTATGACAAAGAATGCCATCCACCTCTAGATGAAGAAATGTTGGAGGTTCACTTGTTAGATGTAACAAGCAGAGCAATAGGAGGGTTCCTTCAAGGCACCTTGAATTTCCCCCTTGAATCCAGAATCAACAGCCTACACAAAATCCAGACCCTCCAGCCTTTCTGATAGATGCCATCTGCATGAATGATGATGGAACATGGCTGGTCTTTCCCAACCAAAACCATATTGGGATAGGGGCAACCCCTTCCTCCATGGTCAGGCACTTGGACACAGCCTGTCACAAAAGGGCTATAAAGAATGTGTGGTAGCTTTATAGGGGGATTTCCATATGTGCAGAGCAAAAAAAGAAAAGAGCTAGGAGGGCACAAAAAGCCTAATTCTAGTGCTGCTAACTTGGGCTCTGTGTGTTGTCTTGGGGTGACCTCTGGTGGCCACATTTCCCACACACCTCATGGTCCATGCCCCAGCCCAGACAGCCAACCATGGTACATTCTCCTACATTCCTGTCCTCTCCTTTTGTCATTCACTTCAAGCAAGAAGCAAGATTCCGTTTTAAACCCATCAAGAAGAGAGTCTCCATGCCTGGCTAGTTTTCTCACTTAACCAGAGCTACCTGCTTCCCTCTCTTTCAGTGAACTACTGATGCCTTTCCTGTTGAAAGAGAAGGAAGCAAACATGAAGGAAAATGTGACATCAACAACTATCTTTCTTTTGCTTCTTTTTCTCAACACTAACCTCCTGAATGGTAAGTAAGAGCTCTTTGTTGCTTTATATTATTCTTGGGGACACTAGAGGGAAGGGAGGGGGATGTAAAAATCCATAATAGAACTTTTGGAACTCATTTGTGGGAATTGAATTTTTTTACCCTGTTTTCATTGTTCTTAGAACAGCTACCTGCTAGAAAGTATGTGCAATTGATATTTTTCATTTACTTATCCAAATTCTGGTATTATATTCTCCCCTCATATTAGTGATAGAATAAAAAAGAATTCTGGATTAGAAGTTAAATGATTTAGGTTTCCTACCAGTCAGTCATTTATTAGCTATGTTGTCTTGAACATGTCTCTTAAATCCTTGAGCTTCACTTTCCACATCTGTAAAATGAGAGGACAATAATACCCATCCTACCTGCCCCCACAAGGGTATTATGAGAATAATACATGCTTAAGTTCTTTCAAAGTACCAAGTATTAGACAAATGAAGTGCCTCATTAACTAGTGAAAACAAAGCAGATTGATGGGAAGAGAAAGATTCATGGTTTTTTTTTAATCAAAGGGTTTGAAATCTGGCTCCACTATGGTAAGGCCAAGGGATTCTAGACAAGTTATTTAAACTCAGCCTCAGTTTCTTCATCTGTAAAATTGAACAACCTAAATTCACAAGAATATTGATGGCTATAAAAATGTGACCTCTATTTCTGAGCCCATTATCTGTGCTAACCAGACATGGGCACAGTGCAAATCCATACCTGAGTTAGAGGGAGAAAGTTCATTAATGTCAACTGCCTTAGACATTAAGAAGGAACTTGCAGTGACTTTGCCATTTCATAGTTTCTCTTTTCTTCTGTATGTGTTAATGAATAATGAAATGCTAAAAAGAAAAAAAAACAAGCAGAAGAGGAATGAGAAACTTGAATAACCCATGAAATGGAGAGATTCTTCCACTCCTTCTTTACTGATATAATCACAGAAATAAAAGGGCAGATATTGCTAACAATGTACCATTTGTCCAAACCCTGTTATCCCTTTCTAAAGTCTAAGGTTCTCTGAATGAACAGTAAACCATTGGATGAAAAAGCCTACCTAGCTCTGGACACTAATAGTTTGAGCCACTGAGGAAGGAAAAAAAACAGATACAGATACAGAAAGGCAGGCATTTAGGTAGAAAGCAGCCATGGACAAAATATTCAACTGGATTGAAGGGATAATTAGCCTTGGTCCTTAGTAGCTGTTCTTCAGGAGAGAAATCTGAAGAAGCAAAACTGAATGACCCATCCATAAGATATGCTGCACCCAAGAGAGGAATAATATAAAGATTCCACAAGAAGAGAAAGGACATTGGGTTCCTACAGTACCAGAAGCATCAGTTGCTATGGCCACAAGTCCCCTGTGAATATTTGCCTTACTACCATTGTATCCCTTATGACCTCTCTGTAACATTTTGTACTATTAATGATACCCTTCTAAATCTTCTCCTGGATCCTCAACTTCAGAAATACTATTCAATTTTGCTTTTATTATCAATTACCAAACTTAAACTCTTTCTATGTTCCTTCTAGGTTCTCATACCTAACCTGTGCCTCACCTCTTCATATTGTTCTTCCCAATCATGTATCCTTGGACCCTTTTTCTCCTCTTCTCTCTTCTCTATATGCACTTATTATCTTTGCAATATTATTTTATTTGATGGTTTCAAAAAGATGACTAACATTTACACCCTGATCTCTTGAATTCCAGACCTACATATCTGACTGACATCTTTATGTAACTGGATTACCAGTACTTAAGTCTTAATGTATCCTAAATCAAGCTTATAATTTTTCTTCAAAAACCTACTTCTTTTCCTTCTGATTTCATTATATCTCTTGTGGTACCACCATTTACTTGGCCTCTCCTGTTAGAAAGCTTGAATTTTTTCTTTGATTCTTAGCTTCCCTTTCACCTTTATTTCACATGTATAAACACAGTCCTGCTAAGACCATGCCATTTCTTTTGTATCCATCCCCTTCCTCTCTATTCCCTTAGGCATTATGGGAATTTATATGTTTGGGTTATAAATATTATATTAATAATATTATATTATTAGTTATGTTATAGTAATAATAGCAATAACTATAGGTAGAAGTATGTCACATTTTTGGCCTTTCAGTTCTGATTTGTATAAAGCCTGAGCATAGCCTATACTTATACTCTTTTTCAATTCAACAAAAATGCATTAAGTATTTATTATATAAAGGTCTAACCTCTTTGAGGCATCATCAGAGTGTGGAAGGGAAATAATAAGGTTTGGTAGGTCCAACAGGATGGCAAGACATTGAGCATAAGTTGTATTGGAATATCTGGAATATTGTGTTAAGTGAGTTCTGAGAACCACATTTTAGGAAACATAGGGATGAGCTGGAATGTATCCAAAAGATGTTGATGGTAAAGGACCTCAAGACCATTCTAGAAGAGGATTGAGAAAGGAACTAAGAATATCTTAAAATAAATATTAGCTACATTTCTCTATCAGATATTTTAAAGACAAATGTTCTCAAGATATTTTTAACAATGGACAGTAGAATGCTTAGCCAGCTGAACCCCATCGTATAAAGAGAAAATTGGTCAAGAGTGAGGGAGAGATGTTTAATGAAAACTAGACATATTTTTCAGACATTTCTAGCTCAGAATAAATATATAAATCCATCAATATTTCTTCTAAGTAGATAATATAATTCTTAAGAATAACCTTAAAGATATAAGATACTCAAGCATTCTAGCAAATACGAAGGAATTAAATGGACTCTCTTTGGCCCAATGAGTGTACCTTGACAGAAAGGCAGATGGGCTTCCATATGACTCCTTGGAGGAAGTGAATGAGAGAAAAAAGGAAAAGAACTCTATGTCTAGGTTCTCCTCAGCCTATCATCAGAGATCTGCTGCCAGCTATTATTCCAAGATGACAAAGAGCAAAAGAGCAGTCATGGAAATTTAGAGGAAGGAGTGTCCCCAGAAGACCTCTCCATAATTAATTTGTACCCTATCTCCTCACCCACCTCTAACTACTTTCAGACTAATCAGGTAGTGGTTGGGTTCACAGTCAAATTATTTCTTGCCAGAATCTATATTTTCTCCTCAGCTGCCTAGAAGATCAAAAGTGCTCAAACTTCTTTTTCAAGGAACAAAAAAAGCATATTTTTAATAAGAGAAAGATGAGTCCTTATAAAAATAAAAAGCTGCTTCTTTAACCTTTCATATAGCCCAATGGGTCCCTCTTTCCTAAAACCTGTTGTTCTGTGTGGAGATGAGTTGCAAATGGGGATAGGTATTAATTCCCAACCTCACCCCCATTCCAAACACTTAGAAAGTGTCAGCTGAGGATTCTGGCAAATAATCTGTTACTATGCCCATAGTAAGAATCAATATCTCATAATTTCAGAGTTTGAAGAGCCCCTTGAGAGCCCTCTTTGCTCCAGTCACTGTTCTTTAAGGAAATGCCAACCTAATAAGAGACAAATATACAGAAATGACTGACAACAAGGAAGAATGCGGTAAAGGATAAAGAAATGTCTGAGAAAAGTGCTATAAAAATTGGAGAAGGAATGATTCCTCACGCCCAAAAGAACCAATTTGTCACCCAAACTCAATTACCCTCCTTACCGATCTCCTCTCCACTCACATAGCTTCAATTCCACAGCAATTCTGATTCAAGCCCCTTTAATCTCTCTCAGACTAATGCAATAACATATTCATTGCACTGCCACTAGTCTCTGTCTATTCCATTTCATTTGCCACACAGTTGCTCAAGTGGTAAAGTTCCTTTAAATACAAATCTGACCATTGAGTTCTCCTATTTAATAAAATCCAGTGATTCCCTTTTACCTACAATGATCCACCCATCAAATACTCACCCAGAATTTTTTTAAACCCTTACCTTTCATCTTGGAATCAATACTGTGCATTGGTTCTAAGGCAGAAGAGTGGTAAGGGATAGGCAATCGGGGTCAAGTGACTTGCCCAGGGTCACACAGCTGGGAAATGTCTGAGGTCAGATTTGAACCCAGGACCTCCTGTCTCTAGGCCTGGCTCTCAATTCATTGCAAAAACCACTAACTGTCCTTGCCTCACTCACATATCTAAGACTGGAGAGGATGTTTAAGGCTATGCAGTGAGAGGGGACCCCTCAGGCCCTTGCCCTGTAGAAGGTTGAGTTTTATTGTATTTTCTACTGGTAGATTCATGACCTCAGAGCTATGCTTGCTATTATAAATGTACTTTTTTATGATCTTCACTACAGATATGAAAAATAGGCAGTAGGGGGGGAGGCAAAAAATGGTAGAATCCACGAAGTAGTGAGTGAGATTGCAGAGCTTTTCAACTAACGATGGATCTGTAACAGGAGGAGAGCAAAGGAAGGGAAAGTAGCATAGAGAGAAAGTAACCCCCCCAAAAAAAATTATTAGCTTCTTTCTCAAATTCCTGAGCTTTAGATTTAGTCAGGGAACTTGGATTAAAATTGTAGATCTGCCGTCTTATAAAATGAAGACCCCAAGTAATGGGGAACCAGTTGTACTTATTCTCTTTCTCTACCTCCTTACCAACAACCATCTCTTCTCCATTAACCCTTCTTCACCCATCCCATGCATCTTTCCTTTATATTTTGCCTTTCTCCATTACAATGTAAACTCCTTGAATTAGAAACTGACTTGTTTCTTTATATTTGTACCACCAGGGCCTAATGTAGGTTTCTATACTTCATTAAGGAAGAATTCAATATTTTTATTTTGTACAGATTTCTTTGGAGTGCTTTGGGATGCCATTCATCATTATATAATTTTCTCATTTCCTAAAATTATTAACTCTCTGTTGCTCAACCACATCCTCATGGCAAATAAAGGGCTATTGGATTTTCAAACACCTGTTATGTTGAGGGGCAGGATGGAAATCATAAGGAAGATAATTCAATAATTCAGTTTTTGGTGATTTGTGATCTAAATAATTTAGGTTTTAGCAGAGTAAAGTTTGGGTGATTTGACCCTAAAAACTATCAGAGGTCTCTACTTAACTTTATATTCAACTCAGACTGGAGATCGAATGAAGAGTATACATCATCAACAAAACAGATAATTCAGAAAAAAGAAGTAGAGGATGGATAGGAATAGAAAGGATGAGATAAAAGGATAAAGGAGATGAAGAAACTGAAGTCAATGAGCCAGATGAGAGACAGAACAAAGGGGACAAATTAACTTGAAGAAGGGAGTAAAGGGGGAAAAGAAAAGTCAAGAGAAGGAAGAAAGCACCAGAGGAGCACTTATGAAGAGGGGGAATCAACATGAAGAAATAAAAAGATCAGAACTCTTTGGAAAGAGGTCAGTAAATGCTGAAGAAGGGTGGGGTGGTTGAGCAGATTAATGTTGGGGAAAGAAAATTCGGTATTAATTAAACAAGCATCTACAGAGTACTTTGTATCCAAGGAATTTTTATTGTATTAATCACACTTGTGCTGCTGGGGATTTTAGGATTTATGTGCTCATATAACAAAAGAATATGAGAACTACAAAGGTATTAGCCCATCCTCATTTAGAGAAGATACTGGGATCCAAAGATATGAAGCAGAATCTTCGGCCCCCTTCCCAGAGTGTGTAAATGGTAGTAGCCTTCCAATTAGCATCTCTCTCATCTTTTTTTTTCATTTGAATAAGTTTATTTATCTCTCATCTTTTAAAGGCTAATCCTGTGCTCTTCTTTCTCCTTTCTATGCTGCCTCTCAAGGACCTTAAGCACTCCCTCATTCAGTAAATAACCATATCTTCATTTCTATTACTATTTATTCACTTTTCAGTGTTTTCCAGTTACTCACTGAGCCTCACAGGATCTCTGTAGGCCATTACTATCACCCTTCTTTGATATTTTCCATGTCCTAGCCAGAATGCTAACCCTGGAATTTTTGTCCTGCCAGTGGAGCTGTCAAGAATGGAGATAAGTCCTTGAATATAAGCCTTCCATTAGTTCCATAATACTGTCTATCTACACTACTGAGTCAGGGGTACCAATAGAACCATATCTATTTTGTAGAATCTGGTAGAATCAAATCATCTATACTTATGTGTCAGACATTAGATTTTAAAGTCCTTGAGGACAAGAAGGATCTTTTCTCTTTTTTCCTTTCTTTTTTCTTTCTTTCCTTCCTTCCTTCTTTTCTGTTTCTTTTTCTCTTTCTCACTTTCTTTTCCTCTTTCTTTCTTTCTCTGCATTTGTAGTTGCTTAGCACAATACCTAAAACATAGTCAGATGCATAATACAGACTTGTCACCTTGATTTACTTTAAGTTTTAAAGCACTTTTTCACAGTTGATGATGTGATGTGAATATTATTACTACCATTTTACTTATGAGCAATCTAAGGTTCCAAGGAAGAAGTTCTTTACCTTGTCTGTATCCTGGATCCTTTTGGAACTCTGATAAAGTCTATGAACCCCTTCTCAGAATAATGTTTTTAAATATATAAAATAAAATACATAGGATTCCAAAAGAAACCAATTATATTAAAATATAGTTACCAACATATTTTAAATTTTTTGTGATATAGTTCACAGACCCTTTGGAAATCTTCAGCTTAAGAACCCCGGCTCTAAGAGGTAGACCCACAGTTACATTTATAGTAAATATCAAAACCAAGTATTTGAACTCAGATCTCCTGACACCATATCCAGTGAGTTCTTTTTCCACCATATCACATAGCCTATCAAGGGCTACTTGAGATTTCAGTGGTATAAAGAGTTTCATAAGGCATAATAATGACCTCAGTTGGTCTCTAACTTTCTCTAGGACAATCAGCCCCTGGAAAACCTAAGATCGAAAAGTGTCGTTCCCCTGAAAAGGAAACATTCACTTGCTGGTGGAAGCCAGGATCAGATGGAGGAACTGCTGCCAACTACACTTTATTTTACAGAAAAGAAGGGTAAAAAAGTTTCATTTTCTGCTCATTTATTCTAATTAGATTTAATCATCTGCAATTCAAATATGATCTGATAGTGGTGGGATTTCCAGAGTCGCATTCCCACTATTTCCTGGGCTGACAGCTATCCTATATCCACATTTTCCTGCTCAAGTTCTTGAGACTTAGATACATTTGGCATTTTATATAAATTGTCACTACTCAAAATAATTATTATGAGTAATCATTTTAAGTAAGATTTTCCCAGATACCACCACTGCGGTATCACTATTGACTTCTTTGGGGTGTTTCATGGCATTTATCACTACAAGATTTTCTCATTTCCTAAAATTATTAATTTCACATTGCATTATCCATGATAAGGGGGCTTTAGATTTTCAAAGTGGCTTTATATTTATGAGCAGGAAGTGAATTACAAGGAAGACAGTTTTATTTTTTGTTGAATTTGTAATCCCATGGGAGAAAATAAATTAATTAAAATTTAAAAATTGTTAAAAAGTAAATCAGAAAAGCAGTTCATAGTTTAGCCCATCTGTATCTTTTTATCCTATGTAACCTTTGTTCATTAACTCAGTCTACAAGGAGTGAGTCACCTGCTATCCAGGAAAGCTTGCCCTAGCTCTCCTAAGGTGACAGAGATTCTGAAAAGAAATGTTTTGTAAAGGTGGATATGAGGGGCTTTTTGTGAGTAAATAGCAAATTCACATAATGTAAAGAATTTGATGGAAGAGGTAGATTCAGGAATAATTAACAAATACATTTTTTAGGATTTAAACACTTGCATGTAGAGAATGTATTCTCCTACCTGGGAGCTCTGGGAAGACTAGTACCTCTGTTATGAGCGTTTACTGCATCCTTTTGGGGGATGCTTTCCTCCTTTGATGTCCAATTTCCCCTACCACTTGTGGCTCCAAGAAGCTGTAGTATGAGCAGTAGCCACACCCTGATAAACCAAGCTGAGGGTAACTTAGACTGGCAATCAATGTCTATCCCAAATATATGAAGATTTCCCCCAGCTGGAAGGGGTACATGAGAACAATTTGTCACAACAGTCATGAAGGAACACTTAGAGCTTAGTCAGACATTGAAGATGCCAATGCCATCCACTGCATCCTGGGCCGCTGCCAGTTGACCTGACTTTTGCCTTATCACTGGATTTTGATGACTCTGGAAGAGAAAGTTAGGTCCATGACTTTGAATAACTCTGGCCACTTATATCTCCTTTAAAAGTCAAAAGACATTATTAGTGATGTCATTGGTCCTTTTCAAGTACAAAGGGTAATAAACAACCAACCTGGGAGCCAAATATTCGACCTGAACATTGAGACCAATTTTTACCTTTCAAGAATCTATTTGCAGAGAGTAGTGCCAAGATGGCAGAGAGAGTCCATGGACCCATCTGACCTCTGCCAAATCACTCTCCAAACAACTGATATAACACCTCAAAATGAATCCTGAAGGGGCCAAACCCACAAAAGGACAGAGTGAAACAACTTTTCAGGCCAAGATAACTTAGAAGGTTTTCAGGAGGGGTCTGTAGCACCTAAATGGGAATGGAGAACAGCATGACAATGCAAGCCCCACCTCAGAAAATCTCAGCAAAGCATAGGCCTTGGGGCAGCTGAATCAACACTGGCTTCTAGAGTTCTCAGTCACAGATAGTAAGGTCAGAAGATTACACAGGTTCCTTTTCAGTCTCTGGGTACAAGACTATGGCATTGCCCACACACAGATACATATTATAGTCTGAATTGCAGTCCCAGGATTAGGAGAAGCACTAGCACATACCACTACTTGTGGTCACTGGGGAGCAGGGTTCCTGGTAACAGTTCCAAGGTTGAAAATGAAAAATGAAGGGGGAAAAAGAAACAATATAGAGAGTTATTTTGGTTACATGGAAGACCAAAAAACAAACTCAAAAGAAGATAGCAAAGTGAATATAACTGCATGCAAAGCCTCCAAGAAAATTATGAAGAGCTCTCAGTCTCAAACAGAATTACTGGAAGAACTCAAAAAGGATTTTAAAAATCAAATAAAAGAGGTAGAAGAAAAATTGGGGAAAGAAATGAGAGTGATATAGGAAAATCATGAAAAAAGTCAACAGCTTGGTAAGGGAAGCACAAAAAAATACTGAAAAACGATATTTATAAAAACAAAAAAGCAGCACCAAAATCCACTGAAGAGAAGAACTTAAAAAAAGCAAACTTGGTCAAGCAAGAAAACATAATCTAAAATTCCCTGAAGAGAATCACTCCTTAAAAGACTGAATTCGTCATATGGAAAAAGAGGTACAAAAATTCACTAAGGAAAAGAAATTCTTATAAAGTAAGATTGGCCAAGTAGAAAAGGAAATACAAAAGCTTACTAAAGAAAATAAGATGGACTGTGAATAACTTAGCTATTCTCAGAAATACAATAATCCAAAAGAATCCTAAAGGACTTGTGATTTTTCAAATACTATCTGCTTCCAAAGAAAGAACTGATAGAGTCTGAATCTAGAACAAGGCAAACTTTTTTTCACTTTCTTTATTAATTTTTTTTTGTCCTAGTAACCTTCCATGGAAAAATAATATGGAGAAATGCTTTACATGAATGCACATGTAGAATCTATATCAAATTGCTTGCCATCTTGGCAAGAGGGAAAGGGAAAGAGAACTGGAAACTCAAATTTTTTTAAATTTGGGGAGAATATAAAATATTATCATATTTTCCAAAAATAACCCCACAAAAGAATATATAAATAAATAATATAAATAAATAAACATGCTTAGCTGAAAAAATTCTGGCAGCTACATGATATATCCTTAATTTAAATATCTAAGCCTAAAAATGAATAGCTAAATTAGATATTTGTATTTGTGAACAAAGTTCTGATATCATTTCACTATAATAGTGACTGCCAGTTTTAAATATATGGAGGTGAGACAAAGTTGGAGGAAAAAATTTTGGAAGTTTGTTATTTTAAAATCTAGGAGGCTCTAGTAAGCCACATCACCTCCATATCTATTACTTTCCTGGGTTCTTACCTTCTTTTGGATTCTATAGCTTGTTTTTGTCATTCCTAAAATGTAGTGATCAATACTTAAAATATAGACACAAATGTGACCTAACAGAGAATGAAGAGAAACCAGTAATGCCTTTGATCTAAGCATTATGCCTCCCTAACTGCACTATTTGATGGCATTTAGCATTTTTGATTGCCACTTCACATAATTGGCTTGTCCTAAACTTTTTTGTCCACTGAAACTCTAAGATCTTTTTTAGCAAACCATTTGTCTGGGCAAGTTTGCCCAGTCTTGTGTTTGGAAAACTGTGTTTTTTTTTTTAATCCATGTATAAGACTTTACAATTTCATCTTATTTTGTTCATCTCATTATTCTAATCCATTTGAGATCCAAATAGTAGCTATTACTCCAAGTTTTGTGCATTCAGTAAACATGACTTCTATACATTAATCCAAATCTCTGAAAAAAATATTGATCAGCATAGGATGAAGTACTGATCCCTTGTGCACTGTCCAAAAGACTTCCCTCCAAATTAACTTCAAGCAATTAATTACTACTCTGAGTCTAGTCATTCAGTCAGTTTGAAATACAGCTATCTGTATTATCATCTAGAATATCTCTCTCTATTATTCACTAGCACAGCATAAGAAACTGCATTATATGCCTTTCTGAATTCTAGATATCTAATATCTACAGTATCCCCTAATCTAGTCTAATTAAACTATCAAAAAATGGAAATAAGGTTAGTCGGGTAAGACCCATTTTTTTCTAAAGCAATGTAAAATGAGATAATCATCAACATCCCAAAACAGGATAAGCTTGTAATTCTAGGTGACTTCCATGCCAGAGTGGGCACAAACATAGCAGGGAGTCCTTGGGAAGAATGGAGTCAGAAATAGCAAAGCAGCAGCAATGGTCACATACTACAAAACTTGTGCATCTCAAAACCTAGTCACCAACACTGTTCAATTTAACTAAATACAATAAGAATTTGTGGATGCACCTCAGTAAACACTGGCATTTAATAGAGTAGGTCATTGTGGGCAGGGAGATGGCTCAGTGAACTGAAAGACAAGTCCAGAGACAGAAGATCCTGGGTTCAAATCTTGCCTCAGATGCTTCCTAGGTGTGTGACCCTGAGCAAATCATATTACCTAGCCATTACCACTCTTCTGCCTTGGAATCAAGACATAGTATTAATTCTAAAGTAGAAGAAAAGGGTTTTAAAAAATAGGTCATTTTAGGAAAAGAGACAAACAGGATGTGAGGGTAATGAAGAGGATATATGGCACAGGGTGCTAGATTGATCAGAGATTTATCCTCTCCAATCTAGACATTTGCATTCAACAAAAGTATCAGTCCCAAGGCAAAATGACTACCAGAAGGCTTAATGTCAGCAGTTTAGAGTGCTTCTCCTTGCATGAACAGTTTGTTGCTGATTAGAGGAAAAGCTGAGCCAACACACAGCTGGAAAGAGTGGAGCAGAAAAGGAGTGGGTAGTTTTCTGGGATCTGGTGTGCAGCATTTACTCATCTGGGCCAGAATACTTGCAAACATCAGGATTGATTTGATGAAAATGATGGGGAAATTCAGAAGCCACTAAATGAAAAACAAGAACTCCACAGAGTTTACCGGCAGGATAATTTGTCCATTTCTGAAAAAGAAACACTTAATTCCATCAAAAGTAAAGTGCAAGTGACGCTTAGAACAATACAGAATTCTTGACTAAGATAGAAGGGAGATGAAATTCAGTTTTACACTGATAGGAACATCTCAGCTATTCAGCATTGATGGAACCACACTGATCAGTGATAAGAACATGATCCTGGGGAGATAGGCTGACTACTTCCATATTGTTCTCAATAGACTGTCATCAATCAATGCTAAAGTCATTAACTGTGTCCATTCAATCCTTCTCTAGCAGAACTTCCAACTGAAAAAGAAAATTTAAATGCTGTTAGGCTCCTCTCATTTGGCAAAGTGCCTGGTGCTGATCTATTTCAGTAGAGATTTATGAAACAAGGCATATACTCTACATACAAAACCTGATGAATCTTCCAGGTTATATGGTAAGATCTCCTCTAAGAAATCAAAGATTCCTTCATTGCCCATCTCTATAAAGAAAAAAAGGAAATAGGTTGTCCTATGATAATCAGAGAGAGACTTCTCTCTTGGTCATTGTTGGCAAGATTCTGGAAGATGGTCATCTACATAAGAACCAGTGTTGCTTTAGAAAGGGCCAACAGTTGACATGGTGTTTGGTGCTAGACAACTCCAGGAGAAATACCAGGAGCAGAACAGAAGCCCGTACACATTAGACAATCTAACCAAGGTTTTGGATACTGCCAGTTGTGAGAGCTTGTGAAAGATCATGACAAAATTTGGTTGCCTGTAGTTCATCAGTATTATATTCCAGTTTCACGATGTCATGCATGCATGGGTTCTAAATTGTGGACAAGACTCTTACACTTTCCCAGTCACCAATGGAGCCCCATGTTTGCTCCCATGCTTTTTAGCATAATGTTTTCAATCATGATGCCTTCAAGTGAGGATGAAAATAGCATCAAGGTCAAGTCCCTGAGGGAAATTATTTAACTTGAAAGGGTTCCAAGTCAAGACTAAAGTAGAGAGAGAGTTGCTAGAAGGAGACTTTATGCAATGCAGCTTTTAAGACTGAAATGCAGCAGCAGAGGTTGGATCAGTTCTCTGCCATGTGTGATAATTTTGGCTTAATAGTTAGCATCAAGAAAACAGAGATTGTCCACCAGCAGTACTACACTATCCATACAAGGAATCATCAGTAATAGCAAAAGGAGAAATTTTGAATGCTGAGGATAAGTTCACTTACTTTCCAGAGACAAACATGTAGATGATGAGGTTGACCCACACATCACCAAAGCTAGCTCAACATTTAGAAGGATCTAAAAGAAAATTGGGAGAGAAGAGGTCTGAGGTTGCCCACCAAACTGAAAATGTACAGAGTTGCTATACTCACTTCATTATTTTATGCCTGCGGAACCTAGACAGCCTACTGGAAACTGATCCATTTCCATTTGAGTTGTCTTAAGAAGATTCTGAAGATCATCAGGCAAGATAAGGCATTAGACCCTCAGGTCCTTTATTGAGATGAACAGCCAAGTATTCAAACTCTACTGCAGAAAGTGCAACTTCACTGACCTGGTCACATTGTTCAAAGGCCAAAAATAGGTTTTCCTAAAAGATTTTTTGATAGTGAAATCACACAAAGCAAGGGTTCACAAGATCAGAAGAAGCAATACAAAGATACTCTCAATTTCTCTCTAAAGTACATTCATATGAACTGTGAGACACAGGAGATATTGGCACAGGATTGCCCACCATGTCATGCCCATATCAAAAAATGTGCTGTGTACTAAGAGCAAAGCCAAAAGAAATGTGAATTGTGCAAATTTAAAGACATCTTCACCATAAACATTATATGGGCTATTTGTGTCCAATCCAAAATAGAGACTTCAGAGCTTATTATTAATTTGAATAGTCAGAGTTGAATATACTATATATTAGCCCAGATATAATGATGTAATTTTGGTCCTCTTTGAGTATAAAGAACAACAATAAACCAGTATCTTCTTACTTTTTTTTAATAACAGAAACACTTGCCCTTCTCCATTCCTATGGCACTTCTCTCATTTCCCAGGATCTTTCAGAGATCAATACTAAATCATACTGCCTCAAAAATCATACCTGCCAATTCTTTTGGTACCTGAAGAAATGTTTGTCTTGGAGTGACAATTTAAACTCATTGAGAATGGCTAGATACGGCCTAACCGTCTCTTCCCTTATTTTGAGTTTCTACTCCCTACTAACCATTTTTGTTCTCTTTTTTCCAATCTAGCCATCATCTACCTTAGAAGAAAAAAGAAAGTATGAGTCAAGTAATTCATATTTCTCACTGTAACCCCTTATCATCATGCTATCCACCAAAAAAGAAATTATTTCCCTTTTTTTGGTCCTTCTATTGCCTCCAATATAACTTTAAACAATCAGTTTTCATTATCTTTAACATTTATCATAAGCTTCTACTCATTCTGATAATTACCATCCTTAACACAATTCTTAACATTCTTTAGTACCCACTAATTCTTTTGCATCCTTCTCCATATTCTTTTTAAAAATCTAGATTTGTCATTGAGTTCCCCGTGTATCCACATCAGTATCTATAGGCAGTTCCCCTTTATCTTTTTCATCACACTCATTTCTGTTTCTGTCAACTTAGTCATTTCCATAAGATATTCCCCCATCCACTCCTACTCTAGATCTTTTCTAGCACTTTGCAATTATTTCTAATTCCCATTCTTTCTCTTCCTCTCCAGTCCAGAAATCATAGCTTTTACTATATAGACTTGTTTAGAATATTCGATTTCCTAAAGCCAATAATAATTTTCTAATGAGAAAACTGAAAACACTATTTCAAGACTATTTTCTTAACTATTTTTTGTTGTTCCTTTCAGAGAGTCACTCACCCATGAATGTCCTGACTACAAAACTGGAGGTCCTTATTCCTGTTACTTTAACAAGAAGCACACTTCTATATGGATGATATACATCATCTGGGTCAATGCCACTAACCAGATGGGAAGGAGTATGTCAGAACCACATTATGTGGATGTGACTTACATAGGTAAGAGGAAAAAAAGCTTTTCAAATCATCAGCTAACAAACAAAAGCTAATTTGAGTTCTTTTGGCCTGCATAAATATCTCCAAATAGCAAGATAAGAATATATACGCATGATACTTGCCATCTGAACATGTTTATCCTATTTTTCCTTAATATTATTTGCTTGCTGTGCATTCTTACCACCCACCCTCTACACACACACACACACACACACACACACACACACACACACACACATTCTTGTAGGGAGAACAATTTCCAAGGATAATTTACTTCCATATCTATTGTTCTCAACAACCACCAAATAGTAGACACCACTCTTCAAATTGAGTGTATGCAGGTAAGTGGAGTTTTAATGAATTTAGGTGACTGGGAACTGGGAGAAGGAAAGTATAAAAAAGATATGCAAAAATTGATCTCAGACCCATTGGATTTTTGGAACACATAGGATCATAATATTTAGCAAGGTTAATAGAGCTGATGAAGGATTCAACTGGATCATAGAATAGACAGATGCAAGAAGTGTCAAAGTTTTGCAGGAGAGTCCAGAAGTTAAACAGAAACAAAAGAAACCCTAGGAACCATCTCAAATGGAAGCTAACCATAAGCTTCTGCCTACTCAGGCTATGAAAATATCAGGTGAAGGAGGACCTAGAACTCTACATGCTGGGCCCTGTCCTTGGGTGCTAAAAATAAAAAGACAAAAGTAAAATAAATAGTCCCTGACCTCAAGAAGCTTACATTTTACAGGGGGAGAATACAGCATACGCAAATTAAGATATACACAAAATAAATACAAAGTTACCTGAGTGGGGAGGGGAAGCTTTGGGATTCAGGAAAAGTTGCATTCCGAAGGTGGTTTTGGTGCTGGCTTTTAACGGAAACAAGAAGTTCTAAGAGACTGAGGTAAGGAGGGGATGTATTTTTAAACTGGGGAGAAAACAGTACAAAGGGATAAAGAGAAGAGACATCCTATCATATATGAGGAACAAGAAGAAGGCCAGTTTAACTTGATCCTAGAGTGTGGGAAGGGGAGCAATACATGGCAAAGATGGAAAGGAAAAACATCCTACAGATGCCTAATGAGCAGACAGTTCATGGCCTTCACAAGTGGGCATTGCAGCAAGCCCTTGAGGAATTACCAAAGAAAATTGGAGATGCAAGGGTCCTAGCAAAAAGAATATTTTCCCAAAATACTAGGAGGAGACCAAGTCTGGCTAAACCATTTAAACTTACCAGCATGAAGACCTTCCTGGTCCCTCAATGAGTGTTTCTTATGGACCTTTACCATCACCCAAACTTCTAATCTGGTAACATATAAAATCAGGTTACTTCAAGGGCGTGGAAAATTCACACACACACACACACACACAAGTAGAAGGACGAATAGAGTTCTGGTCTTAGAATCAGAAGGATATAAATTCAAATTCCCCCTGATATTTTCTAAGTGTGATCATGTGCAAGTCACTTCATCTCAGAATTACAAGAGACAGGATTTAATCCACATCAGTGGAGAGTCTTCCCACTCATGAAATAATGGGTCCTTGTTATATTAATGTTATATTGACATAAATCTCCTGGCAAAATAAACAGTCGAAATTGCATTGTGCAACTTTGAATGATCTGTGCTGCCACTGACAGAAATAATAGAGCACTGACTATTAAACTGTATCTAGGTTCTCCTTCAACTGAGACAGACTTCATCTGCTACTGTCTCAAGTGAGGAGCAATCTGATAAGGAGTAATAAGAACACGTTGCAACTCTAAGACTCACCTGAAAATCTACTTGTAATTTTTCCCTCATAAATAATATTTGAATCTCTCTTAACTGCTACTTAGTTTATAGTTTAACTGCTACTTCCTCACTTTAAAATAACTTCCCTCTCTCACGCATCTCCTTTTCTAAAATGTCCTTTTATTACTACTCTTCTCTTTCTTTCCAGTGATCTATCCTCCCACTCTAGTTCTGATCCTTACCTAAACTGTCACATTCTACCATGTGAATCTGGCTCTGTTATGTGTCTGTGTACGTGGCAGCCACAACTACTACTTCCTTAAATGCTTCCATGGACTTATGAACTCATTGATATGGTGTACCCCCAATACTGCAGGTCTCTGCCTCCAAACCTGTGGGACTTTTTCTCATGTCCTCTAGCTTCTTCAAAGGGAGTCTGTCCCCCATGCTAAAGGCTTTCCCCTAATTCTCTTAGCATTGAATGGATTCCAGTTGACACATAGACTTATTCATTGGCTATACCTTACTCTCACCTCATGACTGGCACCCATCTTTTCTGGTCATGCATCTCTCTTCTTAAGACAACTTCTCTTGTTCAATTCTTGATCAGTGATACATCATAGTGTTGTTATACCTGCCATGTGCCCTTCCATTGCCCTTTGAGTCAACCTTTAGTTCTTCAGGGACTGTGGTATTCCATGATTCAATTTAGGGCACTTCAACATGATGAGAACCAAGATTTTAGTGTACCTCCTATTGTCCAACATAGTTGGAGAGTGTAATAGAGTTAGTCTGGTGGCAAAAGGAGAGAGAAAGAATGGAGACCTCTCCTCCCAAGGCAGGGTCCAGGAGACACAGCTGCTGTTTAACTTGGCCAAGGGAGAGGAGAGGAGGAGTGAGTCTGTAGTTCTCCCCTTCAGCCTCCCCTCAGCTATGGCTGCTCACCCAAACTGTCTCTTGACTTCCCGCTGATACTATGCTATATATAGCTTCCCTCAGAGAGAGAGAGAGAGAAAGAGAGAGAGAGAGAGAGAGAGAGAAGTTACTCTTCCCCTCAAGCTGGAACTGTTTCCCCACTTACCCTAGAATCAATTGGGGAAGACAACAACCTTTATTCTAACTGATCAATTGGGGATAACACAGGGAAATGGCTGCAGGAGGGGTTTGTGAGGAAAGAGGGAAAAAGGTGTCCCTATTCTAGCTATCCCTTACTCCCTCATCAAGTTAGGGAACCCAGACTTTGGCAGCCTTGGGCCCCTGAGAGTTTCAGGCTTGAATGGCTCTGGTCTTGGCCCCACTGGGCATAGTTCAAACCCAGGGCACCAGGAACTGTGAAGTTATCTTGTCAGCTGCTTGTGCCTTCTCAAGCTGGCCACTTCATTTGGGAATTGGGGGGCAGCAAAGGTGTCCAGTCAGCAGGAGAAGATGTAAGGCTTTAATCAGGAGCAAGTCTTGACCAGACCTTTTCCTCAGGCTGTCTCAGGATTGAGAGAGCTAACTACCTCTCCCACAGATTCCCCTGTTCTCTTAAGATTCCAGAATCTCTCTCTCCCCCATTGTGGCTGAGGCTCCAGCAATTTCTCAGACTGTAACTCCAGTTCTTTGGTTTGAAACCTCTATCACAAGAGAGGACCATTTTAGTTAGCCAAACATTCTAGTTACTAGGAAAGGGCCACCCCATGTGTACTCTCTATGGATGACTAATTTCAAAATAATTACTATGCTATTTTATAATCTGAATTGTCAATAGACAACCATATATCAATCATTCAAAAGCCTGCCTGCTAAGACTCATTACAAGAAGAGGTTGATTATTCTTAGAAGTTGATGGCAAAGATTGATGGCTCATTGGCCACTAGACAGTGAATGTTTTGGTTATGACAACCTATAAAAGCGTCTATTAAAGATACAAAAAGGCTATGTCATTGGAGAGAATTCTCCCACTGATGAAACCTTGATTTCTTGAATTGTCATAAACACAAAACAATCAAATATACTTGAAATTAAAACTATATTACACATAATTTTATTCTCCAGGGATGATTCCGGAGGCACTTCAAAAACTGGTAATGTTCCACAGTCATCTGAACATCAATTACTCTCTTAAGTGTCATTGTGCTCATTATAAGAGATCTACTTGATACAATGACAAATAACAAGCTCGTTTTACAAAATTATAATGATAAATGTTTCATGAAGGTCACTGAGATCCAGTGCTGTCTTTAAATAGACTGTTTTTCACTAGCTGATTTGGATTAACTTGTTGGGCACTGGAGGCAATGGCTTGGGGTCCTCTTAGGGGTATAGGAGGTGTCCGAATGGTAGCCAGAGTGGCAAAAAACTTCAGAATTGTGGTTCTACTCAAAATGTCATCACTTACTCTTCCATGTAATGATATCATATAACACAAAGATGCCATGAACTTACCACCTGACCTTTAGATATCATTCAGAGTCCACATGCAGAATTATTTACCCAAACCACATTTCTACCCTTTTATATAAGACAAGGTCACTCAGTAATGAAGAAGCACATTGGTTGGGCTGAAGAGAAAATATGAGTAAGAAAGAGTTTCTGTGCACAAAAGAGAGAGCTAACAATAGAAGGGTGAATAAAGAAAAATGTTAAGTATCTTATACCAGCAAATATTAAGGAGTTCCTTTAATGCCCACAGTTGAACCGGACCCTCCTTTGAACTTGACATTAGAAGTAAAACAATCAGAAGATAGAAAATCATATCTGTTGCTGAAATGGTCTCCACCTGCCCTGGTTGATGTTAGGTCTGGTTGGCTAACACTTCAGTATGAATTGCGACTAAAACCTGAGAAAGCCCCAGAGTGGGAGGTGAGTCATCTTTTCCCAGGGCTTTCTTGTTTAAGCATTTGAGCAGCTACCCATAACCATTGACTAGGTTTAGCACCTTGGTCCAAAATTTAGTTGGGATGACATTGTAGATCCTGGCAATTCTATCAGCATGAGCAAATAGCATGGGCTGTCTTCCTATGGCCATTTCTCAATCTCCACAACCTTATACACCAGTCTCTGGATTCTACTTTCCTATGGTGCGCTAGATGCTACAGGCCAGTTCCATATGTGGGTCTTCAGAATTATAGTTATATTTATCCATTGTCAAGCCACTTTTAGGGATCTGATTTAAATATGGTGGGGAAGGGAAAGGATGAGTACCAAAGATGGAGAGGGTAACAGGAAAGGGTTAGAACACAAGGCTATTCCCGAGACCAGTTACCAGGACTGACTCCCCAGATAATCCAGAACACCTAAGATTCTTGCTAAAGAACTGAAATGACTCCTATTTACTACATTTCCTCCCTAGACTCATTTTGCTGGACAGCAGACACAATTTAAAATCTTCAGCTTGTACCCAGGACAGAAATACCTTGTGGAAGTTCGCTGTAAACCAGACCATGGTTCCTGGAGTCAGTGGAGCCCTGAAAATTCAATTGTGATACCCAGTGGTAAGTGATCTTGGAGCTTTTCATCAGTCTTTCCAATTTAAATAAAAGTAGAATGTGGAGGTTCCTGCACCAAAGGGGGAAAGGGTACTAAAATTCTTTGTACAGGAACAACCTGAAGGGCATCATTGCAGCCCATATGATCAAAGCTGAGCCCTGGTTTCTCTGGCAAAGCTATCTACAAGTACTAACTATATATGGGAGGTATAGAAGCCAACCTTCATAATCCAACTGAGGCCTGCTATCCCATCATTCCTGAAGGCACTGGCTAAGAGAATTTCTCAGTGCCTGCAGCCCCAACAGAGGGTGCCACAAGTCATAGAGTGGCTGCTCAATTAACTGGGAAACTTAATTTCCAGAGCTAGAATTATGGGGAAAGCACTTTGAAAAGCAATAGTCTACATCCCTATGAATGCATCTTTTTTAAATATATATAAACCCTCACCTTACACCTAAGCATCAATACTGTGTATTGATTCTAAGACAGAAGAGTGGTAAGGGCTAGGCAATGGGGGTTAAGTGACTTGTCCAGGATGACACAGCTGGGAAGTATCTAAGGCCTGATTTGAACCCAGGATCTCCTTTTCTCTAGGCCTGGTTCTCATTCCACTGAGCCACCTAGCTGCTCCCTGAATGCCTTCGTAATGGTCCTCAAAAAAAGCAGCATGGAAGCAGAAACCATGATAATGACCCTATCACCAGCCTTGGGTAGTGAAAAGAGAACTGGAACAGAGGCAGGAGAACCTTGGTTCTACCATTAATCTTTGAGTCCTTGGACAAAGTCATTTGATTTCTCTGAACCTTAATTTTCTCATCTCAAAAAAAAGAAGAATAAATTAGATGTCCTCAAAGACCCACCGTCACACTAATTAATATTCAATGATTTTAGAAATCCCATTGAAATCCAAATCCTATGAAAATCAAAAGTTGCAATAGTTTACAGCATTTTAATATTTCACACCCTTGCCTTTAAGGGAAAAAACAGACTTTCTGGACCTTGTTTTGTCCAATCTGCCCCATTTTTATAAGTTTCCCATTCAAATTAATGAGTAAAAAAGGAGGGGAATAAATCTATTCCCAGTATTTAGAGCAAATGTCTCTTGTTGGTTTGAAGCATGTTGTGTGATTTAAGCTTTTCCCCTGTTTATTTCCAGACATCAAAATGAAAGACACAACGGTGTGGATCTTCGTGGCTATACTGTCATCTGTGGTTTGTCTGATTATGGTCTGGACGATGGCTCTGAAGGGCTACAGGTGTGTCACTGTCTCATGAAGCCCTTCTGGATCCTGATTACCTGAGATAATAGGGCTAGAGAAGGCACAGATAAGCCAAACACCTCCCTTTGGGCTTTAGCTCTACTTCTCTTTCTCCCTCAAAACTTTTTAATCAAAACTACCAACAAGTAGCAAAATGGGCTTATTTGAATCTGGCTCTGGCTCTCTTTGAAAATGGGCAAACAGCAGGTAGAAATGGGGGATAGCGAAAGAAGCAAGTGATCTGAGGAACCCACAGATACACTCATCAGACCCCCTGAGCAATTCAGGACCTGCTAATTCTGTAAATTACCTGCCCTGCCACATGCTGCCCTCACAGTCTCTAAACTCCCTAATTTGTTCCCAGGTCCTTCTCTCTATACAGAGTAGATATATTTGAGGATGTATCCTCCCCTTTGGGGAGGCAAAGAGATGATGTTTTTCTAACCTCATGAATTCTCTACTGTTTTTCTAGCATGATCACCTGCCTCCTGCCACCTGTCCCAGGCCCCAAAATAAAAGGATTTGATACCCATCTGCTGGAAGTGAGTGTCAAAGAAAAAGAACATAAAGTAACTTCTTAACATGTTAAGTGGATTCTTGAATTGTTTCTCCTCTAAAAAAGAAAGAAAGAAAAGAAAAAACTCAAAAACCCAACCTTTATGAATATAGACTTCATCTTATAATTGCCCTCCTAGCAATAGTCTTTCACAAACCTACAATTAGAGGTGGCAGCAATCAATCAATCAATCAATGAGTATTTCTTAATCATTTGTTAAATGCCAGGCACTGGGGTACAAATTCAAAGAATGAAACAATCCTAAATTGACTATTGGGAAAACAAGCATGGTTTGCCTGATCACACAGGTGTAGCCTATATCAAATAGTTTCCTTTCTCAATGAGGGAGAGGGGAGGGAAAGAGAGAATTTGGAGTTCAATTTAAAATGTTTATAAATGAATGTTAAAAATGATTTTTACATGTAATTGGAAAAAATAAAAATTTAAAAAATAGCTGGCATCCTAACAGGGGAGACAACAAAGATGTATAAAAGAGATACATACAGCATAAGTCTAAAGTGAATAAATACAAATATATTCAGAGTTGTTAAAGACAGGGTAGTCTGAAAGGAAGGATGCAGGCGATTGAGGCAATCACAAAAGGCTTTCAAGTAGAAAATAGAGCCTGACTGAGCTGCATCTTAAAGGAAAGGATATACTATTTTCATTTCAGCAAAAAAAAAAAGAACAAAACAAAACACAAAAAACCCCAATCCTTATGAATATAGACTTCTAATATAATCTTCTAATTGCCCTTACAGCACTAGTCTTCCACAAACCTAGAAACTGAGGTAGCAGCAATCAATTAATCAATCAATGAGTATTTGTTAAGTTACTTATTAAATTAAAGGAAAGGAGACACTGTTCAGGAAACTTAGAGTTCCTTAATGGCTCTGACATCCTTGGTGCCCAGCAGGGTAGTGTGCTGAGAAGAGCAAGGATGGGTCAATATCACAAAATGGCAAAAGAGCTGGGAAGAGAGGAAGAGAGGAGCCAAAGTGAATATAAGGGAGAAGGGCGAGTTAGCCTAAGAAGAATATTCCCCGAATGTGGTTTTATATACAAGATTCTCTTAGTCTGTCGCTAACCAGAGACTGCAGACATTTAGAACGTGTGATAAATTTAAAGGAAAGACAAAAGGTCCCTACTGAGGTGTGACCATGGCCACCACCTCAGTTTCTGTTATACAAAGGGGAATGAATAGGATGCTGCAAGCAGTTTTATGGATGCTGATTGCTCAGTTTTAACACAAATATATGATTTACAGTCAGATGCATGGGGCATGACAAGCCTTTGGATAAAATATTTCCACTAAGGGAAGAAGTACAGTGAATAAAAACACCACTTTGGAGAGGTTTTTACAGTTCTTTGGATTAATGAAGCTTTTAATTTATCCTTTACTCGACCAATAATTTATATTTATAAAACATTTCTGATAAACCTTTCTAGAGCTTCATTTACAAAGCATTTTCAGGCACATTATTTTTTCATCAGAATTCTATGAGAGAAACAGAACAGATCTGAGGGTTTTGTGTGTCTCTATTTTGAGTAGATAAGAAATGTATATTGTAATTTTTCTTTATTGATATTAAAGCTATTGAGTGCCAAATCTCAAGTCAGGAAGACTCATCTTCATGAGTTTAAATATGGTCTCAGATTCTTCCTAGCTGAGTGAAGCTGAGTAAGTCACTTAACCCTATTTGCCTCAGTTTCCTCATCTATAAAATGAGCTGGAGAAGGAAATGGCAAACCACTCTAGTATCTTTGCCAAGAAAACCCCAAATGGGGTCATGAAGAGTCAGACACAACTGAAAAAGGACCAAACAACAATAAATGGTCAGGGCCTCTGATTTCACTGGTGTGGAAATTCCCTACATTGATGCAGAGCAGCAACTCAAGTATAATTTTAATATTAGAGAAATTCAGCACCTTGCCTGGGATAACACAACTAATATGTGTCAGAGGTAGAACTCAAACCCAGACCATCCTCACTTCAAGGCTATCCCTTTAGTCATTATACCGCACTGCTTCTCAAGAATGATATTATTAGATTCATTTTGTACTAAAGAAACTCAGGCTCATGAAGTTTAAGTGACTTTCAACAGTCACATTATTCAAAAGTGGACCCAGATCTTCTGATTTCTAGACTAGTACACTTTGCACAATACCATACTAACTCTGGATCACCCCTTTATAAGGACTGGGAATAAACTAACCAAGAGTGCCACTCCCCCTGTCCCACTAACTCCAACCCTTCCTAAGCAAAAACAACTAGAATATCTCACATCACTGACTTTCCAGCCTAGTGACTCTCAGACTATATAAAAAAAGAAAAACAAAATATACATCAGTAAAATCAATATGAAATGGATATTTCTAATGATCATTGTTGCTCTTGTTATTTTACTAGAAAGGGAAGTCTGAAGAACTCTTGAGTGCCCTGGGGTGCCAGGGTTTCCCTCCTACTTCAGACCGTGAAGACCTTCTAGTAGAGTATTTGGAAGTGGACGACAGCGAAGACCAGCAGCTGATGCCCACCTATGAGAAAGATCATCCTAGCCAAGGCAGAAAGCCCACCCAGCTTGATCCGGATAATGACTCTGGCAGGGGAAGTTGTGACAGTCCTTCTCTTTTGTCTGAGAAGTGTGAAGAACCCCGGATCCCTGCACCAACCTTCACCATTCCAGAGGTCAATGAGAAACCAGATGATCCTGGAACAAATGTAACCCACAATTGGGATCCCCAGGGCATAAACTTCAAAGGTAAGAACCCCTATTTCAATGCTCTTGGGTCCAAATCTTCAACATGGCCTATACCACAGCAATCCAGCAACCACAGCCTGAGATGCTCTTACCACAACATTGCCGACATTTGTAAAGTGGCCCTGGGCACTGTGAATGGTCCCACTGTTTCATTGGGGAAAGAAGAGAACCATGCTTTAAATTACCCAACAACCATTGACACTGGTGGGGAAGAAACAACAGACAAGCAGAATGAGTTGGGACACTTCCATTCCAACGTTGACCAAGGCACAACATGGCTGCTACCCAATGAGAAAATGCCTTTTATGTCTCCCAGGCCCATGGACTATGTAGAAATTCACAAAGTCAACAAAGATGGCGCATTATCCTTGCTACCAAAACAGAAAGAAAGTAATGGCAATACAGAACAGGCTAGCGCTCCTGACAGTAGTAAAGAGTATGCTAAGGTATCCAGGGTTATGGACAATAACATCCTGGTGCTGATGCAAGACCCAAGAGCTCAGACCAGGGTGATATTTGAAGAATCTGCTAAGGAAAGTCCTCAGCCACTACAACACAACCAAGCTGAGAAAAACCTGTCCTACTGCACCTTTCCACCAGGTGACTGCAGACTCCAGACTGGTGGGTTGGATTACCTGGATCCGACTTGTTTTATTCACTCCTTTAATTAATTGATTCATTCATTGCAATGTGATTTTTCTTCAGGTAACACTACAGAATAAGTTCAATGCAATCAAACACAGAATGTTCAAGAATGTGGTTTAGAAATGGCACTAAGTAAAACCCATCTGCAGCTCACACTTTCTTATGCTTCACTTTCATCCAGTTGTCTGCTTTCAAACTGTTGATGCCAGAACAAATTATTTTGTTTTCTAATTGTAATGTGTAGTTTTAATTTTGGCTTGTAGTATACAATGACATGTACAATAAAATAAAAGCACATTGCTTAGTTTTTGGGAGCAGGGGGTGGAAATTCCAATAGATGTATTATTTTGATAGGGATTCATGGCTTAGCACATAACCAAAGTAAACTAAACAAACAGAAAAAATTGTTTAATGCTATAAGAAAGGAGCATAGGCATGTGTAGAGCATGGGCCATGGGTTCCCAGGTGTGCTGGCACACCTAGTCCATAATCCATTCACTCCTATATAGAAGGAGGAAAAAGAAAGGAGATTATGTGCCATGAAAACCAAATTTCAAACCAGTTTTTTTAAGCTTTACACTCCTCTATCATTTTGTTAGGATTGCCCAAATAGAATGCACTAAAAGAAAAACCCATCCCAGAAAATATGGCCTATTTGTTGAATTGCTATGGCACATCTTCTGCTTACACATTGATTGCTGATGTGCTAAGAAAAAAAAAACAATGCCTTGGGTTGGTCTCTCTTTTTTTAGGTAGTTTGAATGCTAGCATGAATCTTCTGAAATTTTGTCATATTCCAAAGCCTCTAAAATATTTAAGTGGAGAATTCAAAGCTTCTTATATAAGAACTAAATAAATTGCTCTTACTGGGGGGCAAATCCTTGTCAATATTTTCCCGTTCCATTTCAGCACAATAGATATATTTTGTGTACCCAAGATACTTGTAGGAAAGAAAGAAAGAAAGAAAGAAAGAAAGAAAGAAAGAAAGAAAGAAAGAAAGAAAGAAAGAAAGAAAGAAAGAAAGAAAGAAAGAAAGAAAGAAAGAAAGAAGAGAGAGAGAGAGAGAGAGAGAGAGAGAGAAAGAAAGAAAGAAAGAAAGAAAGAAAGAAAGAAAGAAAGAAAGAAAGAAAGAAAGAAAGAAAGAAAGAAAGAAAGAAAGAAAGAAAGAAAGAAAGAAAGAAAGAAGGAAATCTGGCAATGCTTACTTTAATTTAAAAGACAAACAGAAGGATGCCATTTGATATACTGCCTTACTGTATATAATACAGATTCTACTTTAATATACCCACAAGCTTAACAATGTATTTTTGAAGACTATTTTTCTATCATTACATGAAAAAAGAAAATATTTTCTATCCTCCCAGTACAACTGTTTACGTATTCACTAGGTACAGTATTTTCAACTCCAAAGTTATCATAAGAATTTAAAGTAGATAGTAGCACATACAGATACCATTTTGAGAATAAAATACTGTACCAGAAAAAGACCAGAGTTTAATGAAAAATAGGAAGTGATGCAATAGTGTTGAGTTTGTTCTCAGTTCTTTCTGCCATTGTGATTCTTGAAAAGAAGAAAAGTTAAGCAGATTTTTAAGACTCTCCCTAGACCAAAAATCACATCCACCCAGAATTTTCAAAGCTACACAGAGAATGCCCTGGGAAAGGTGTCCTCCAATAGATGGTGCTTTCTACAAAAAATATAGAGAAATATCTAGGGAGTCAATTATTTGTTGACACGCAAGTGAGCAAGTGTATTTTAAATGCTTCAAGCTGAAGATCTCAAAATCCAGTCAAGATACAAGTTTTCTCAGATTTATCAAAAGTTCCAAGCCCCATTACTCCAGATTCCTCCCCTGCTCTTTCTGGCACTTCCTAGTCACCTCTTCACATTATGTGCATGTAAAAGCTGGACGTTGTCCACCAAACCTTCTCTTGGCTGCTCACGGATAATCTTAACTCATAGAGCTGAATAGCCGACTCCAACATGACTCTCAAAATGAAATGTGGTTCAGGGAACTGCTCCAGTATTCTCTGCAGAGGCTAGCATATTGATGGTGCTTATGGAAATGCTAAATAATCATTGATAATACATCTACTCCCTGGGAATAAGGTAAACACTTTGGAAGTTTTCATGAACGTATCCCATTTCCTTAATTTCTAAAATGCAAATAATTTGAGGGGAGAGAGCAGATCCATGATTTCATCAGTGCTAGAAATTAACTCCATTGAGAGAGATCAGTAGCCCAGCTGCCACTTACAGGCTTAGAAGATCAGCTAGGTGAGATACTGAGAGGGAAAGTCACAGCCATTATGAATCATAGGAAAGACTTGAAACACATCTTCCTGACTCCAAGGCCACCCCTCTACTACAACATTTTGCCTCTTGCCTAAAATCAATAACCTGCCTCCAATTCTAAACCCCAGAGTAATAAGAGTCAAGCTCATTTTACTAGTTTGCTATAGTAAAGCAGAACCATATGAAAGTAGAAAGTTGATCAGAAATATTTGTCGATGGCCATGAGCTTCCAGATTGGCACTTGAAAGAGTACCCAGACTTTGGAAAATGCCATGGAGTTTCTTCTCCCCCGGAAGACATTGCATCAAAAAAAAGAGAGAGAGAGAGTCTGGCTTAAACTTGCTCCATGCAAATTGACATTCTCCAGGTGAGGAGATATTCTGCTACACATTGTAAACCAATGTTTTTACATTATGGCAGGTGTAGGAACCTGTATCAAGGCTAAAATCCCAACTCGGGCTAAAAAAGAATCATTAGAAAAGGCATTCATTAGGGTCCAGTTTACATATTTTGTCAACCATAATAACTGTATTAAAAAGATTTTTCCTCATACTTTAGCAGAGTCTGAGGCTCCACATATATAGTCCAATAATGATAATTAAAATCAAGGCATAGCATTATGCTTAAGTTAACTAATTATTATTCTATGTTAAGGAACCACAAACAGCACTCTATTGAATAATAACTAAATGTTATTTCTATTTTATATCATTGCCTATGGCAGGTCTTGAGCTTGGACCGATATATACATATACCATATAGATATGTGCACATGCATGCATAAATGTTCTAAGTGCCATGAATATGTTTATTTATAAGGAGAAAGATGATAGACCTTGAAAGAGGGAAGATCAGTGAATATTTCCACCAAAGTCCCCAGCTCCAAATTTCTTAGTTTAATCAGTCAATAAGTAGTCAGATAATAAATATGTGCCAGGCACTGTGCTAAGCCCTGGCTACAAAGAAAGGGAGCTCCTAGTCTAATAGAGAAAACAACATACAAATGCTATGTACAAACAAGCTTTCTACAGGATAAAGTGGAGATAATCCCCAGAGGAAAGCCTCTCAAATAAGGAGTTTGGAAAAGGCTTCCTGTACATGGTGACTGGAATTTTAGCTGGGACTTGAAGGAAGTCAGGAAAGCCAGGAAGTGGAAATGAGAAGGGAAGATTATTCCAGGCATGGAGAACAGCCAGTGAAAATGCCCAGAATTTGGAGGTTCCATGTCTAGTGTGAGGAGTAGCCAATGGGTTTCTTCTGGTTTCTGTTATTTTGTCACAAATTTCGAGCCAATATTTTAAAATTGACTTAAAGAGCCCTTAGCTCTAAGGCAGAAAAGGTTACATTTTTTTTTTTCAAAATCATACCTAAGTTGCATTCTCAAGATTTCCATGTCAGATTCTAAACAAAGCACTACATATTCATTGAGAACTCACGCATACTCTTCCAAAATACTTTACAATTTCTTTCTACAAACTAGGGAAGACAATTGTTGGAGGCTGCACATGGGACATTAGGAAAAGCCCTCCATTTGGAATCAGATGATTCCTCACCCTCACATACTGCATGTGTGTCTTTGGCAAATTATTTCATTTCTCTAGATCTTGGTTTCTTTTTCTGGAAAATAATGAGTTTGGACTAGATAACTTCAAAAGGTCCCATCTAGTTCTAAAACATGATCCTTTGAAGATTTTAATATGAGCACAAACTTTTATCAAGAGCATCACCTGACATTTAAGAGATTCTTGTTCTCCCAAGTGCCTAAATCCCTTCCAAATTTTGCCCTAAAGGAGATAGTAACACACAATTTTAGGTCACATGATGGATTGTTTACTCTACACTATCCCTATTACTGATGGGAAATACCTCTTCACATTCAGTGTGATGAAATATGACTCATTTAAGTAGATGAATTTCCCTGGGCATCTACTGTCTAGGAGATGATGGAGCCAATAGAGAGAATTTGGTTTGCACTCTTTCCCCAGGATACCAGGATCCATCTGTCCATAATTTCTTTGAATGACTTTGAAAAATTTCTGATCTACTTACATTTGGCAACAATGAGGCCGATAAACTGTCTTTCTTTTTTCTTTCTTTTTAAAAAACTATTGGAAATGGGCAGGCAAAAGGGTAAAGAAGGAAAAAAAGAATTTACCTTAAATGTATTTAACTATATAAATCTTTGTGAAGAGAAAGGAGTCACAAAATAGAGGAGAGCAGGGGGAGTAGCCAGAATGCCTGAAGAATAGAAAGGTTAAGAGACATCCAGCAGCTCTGGAGGAGTCTCCAATTGATTAAACAATCCTAGAACTGTGGAGATTTTATGAGGAAATAACATCCTGCTTTCCAATATGTTTTATGGAATTATCTCTGGATAGAATTTTAAGATGAGGCTCCAACATTGTAGTTCAGTGTTAAAGTCATAGTGCTCTTTGTAATGGACTTGGAGAGAGTGCTCTGACCCGAATTGAGAGGATAGTACATAGTCATTTGAATTTTTCATTCTGTCATAAAAATACAAACGATTCCTCCATTATTTCCCCTTCCCTTTTGCCAAAGGAGCAATGTTCTTGATGAGAACCTTCTATGTGGCTCAATGAACTCATTCCTTCTTTTGCTTTGCTTAGGATCATGAATCTAGAGCCAGACAGGGCCTCACACGCCAGTTAGTCCAACACCCCCACCCCCACCCCCTCTACACCAGTTCACAATTAAAGAAACTGAGACTGACAAAAGTTAAAGAGTGTCTTGCCTGGGGTCACATGGGAAGAAAATGTCAAAGGCAGGATTGGAACCCAGCTCCTCTGTCTCTAAATCCAGCACTCTTTTTGATGTCCCATGCTTCCTCCTTAGGGACCGAAGCACAGCACTGTATTGCTGAAGGTGGCAAAATATATGAAGATGAACTGAATGAGAAGTCAGGAGTCCTAGATTTAATATTAACTAGCTGTGTGTTTAGATAAATCATGATCCCTCCTTGGGTCTCTAGAGTGAGGGGAATTAGTCTAAGCCATGTGAGAGGTCCCTTTCACCTCCTAGTCTTCTCTGAACTTAGCAACATGCAGAACTTCAGGCAAAGAAGCAAGGAATCAAGGCATTTGTCAATATCTCTTTAATCTAGACAGCTCACTATCTTAAACATGGCGGCCGACAGGAATATTCAACAAGGGAAGAAGAGGGAATGTTCTCCAGAGTCACACTGGGGTAACCTAGTTAGGGATCTTTAAGATTATTCTCTTTCCTTGCTCTATTCTCTCTGGTGGAACAAAAGAGGTGCTCCTGCCAGGTATCAGGAAGCCTTTAGAGTTAATGACCCTTCTGCACCCAACTTTCTCCCACTAAGCAACTGAGTCCATGAAGAAATGAGCCATCAGTTAACTTGGCCCTAGAAATGACAATATACACTAGTCAGTCCAGGTAAAGTGTCACAAGTCCATACCCTGGAACCTGCTGAGAGATCTTACCTAACCATTTGTTCACTTCTTTTTAAGGGTCACTAGAAATATAAGCTATGAAAGTCACTAAGGATCAGAAATCTTTAATAGATGGTTCAAATGACAGAATCCCTGTCAGAATCTCGGAGCTTCTAACCTACCAAGGAATTTCACTTTTAATTCTATCATGAATATGTCCAATGAGGACTGGCATCAAGCTTGTACTCCTAGTAGTATGGGAATTTGTCATGTCACCATTCTCTGTGATAGAGCCTACTCCAAATGAAAAGCCAGAGCTACCACTATTTATCTCACAGTTTTCCAAGTTAAGCAAGAGTTTCCTCTGCTCAGCAAATTAAAGAGTGAGGGGGAACAATTGCCAGAAGAGTGGAAAGCTGATTTTTGGTCTGGGATACCCATAGGATCTCTTTCAACAAAGAGCATATAAACTAAAAGATATGGTGAGATCAGCATCTCCCAGTATTCCATAGAGTGGGACTATGTTACACAGAATTGCCCTTTAGGCTCAGATTTGGTAAGACAAATGTCTACCCAATCCTAGTACAGTTTCTAAATTTTCATGGAAGGAAAATGTTGTTATTGATTTTTTTCCAAGGTGAAGAATATTATTAGGTTTAGTAAATGGAAAAATGAAATTGACTGATCTGGTCATTGTTTGCAGAGAATGCTAATTTATACTAATCAATCAACAGCCTACCATTTCAAATTCATTTTTGACCCTCTGTAGACTGATCAGATCTACAGCACTGGTTCTACAACCTTCAGTTTCTGAGACTATGATATAAGCAGATCCAGAAGAAAAAAAGTCAGACTTACTTCCACTTTATAAACTGTTCAAGAACTAATTTGCGGGGGGTTTTTCTGTGTAACATCCACAGGAATCAAAATAACAATTTTTAATCATATGAGATCTGAAAAATCTAAAAGGCAAAAATACCTCTGAAAAGAATAGTAATTTGTTTTATAATATACATTAAAAAAACCTTTAATTTTTTTAAAGGAACTACCTCCCCTTTTGTCATGATGTCTTTATTTCTGATTAAGCTGCTTACATTAGGCATTCTCTGAGAGGAAATATTTTTATGCTTTGACCATTCTTAGTGATGTATTTGCTGTATTTGCTGTATACAACTCTTAGCTTTAAAAATCACAATTATATGGAATTTAAATTGCTTCAAGTGGTCCCAAGCTATGGATGTCATTAAAATGTTGCCACCTTTTTCTTGCATAGCTCATCTCAAAACATGGCAGAAACTAATCATTTAATAATCGTATCAAACTAGTCATCTATAATTCTAATATCAAAGTGTTTATGTGTATTTAGAGTAAATCTGAAAAAAAGAAAATGTAATCATCATAGATTTCTGTTGAAATAGTGAATGTAGTAAACATTTTTATTTTGTCTACAATAGTTGAAAATGCAATCGTATTGCTGATTTTAAGATGTTTAATTGTTTAAAGTACAGTCCAGCAATTGTTTAAAAGCTAATACAGCTTTGCCTTTTGGGCCTCTGACAATGTGTAGACATTGATCATGTTTATGAGGTCTTGCTTCTATGTTGATCATTCATCTAAAACAATTTTAGAGTCTTATGTGGAAACCAAAGCAACCTAGAACCAGCTTGTTGGATAATGCATGTCCTCTGTAAAGCCATATTGATATGAAGAATATGTATTAGTATAAGATTCCATGTTTTCAAAGCTACCACTCACTACCTCTGCTTTTTTTTTCTTTCCCTGGAAAATGTCAAGCAACAGCCTTTTTGTGTTAATTGGCAAATTAGAATGAATCATTGCATTAAGGTTGTTTGGTTCTCTTTTTTGTAATGCACAAACATCCCTTCCAACTCCCTATTTTCAGTTTGACATTGTGAAGACTAAAGGCTTGCCAACTGATGAATGTAGGAAGGAATATATGGTGGTGCTGCTGATTAAGGAAAAAATAATTGAGGGTAACACTCATTAGGGTCTTCAGTTAGTTATTGACTATTAAGATAGAGTGTGATTTCGGTACTGTTCATGTTCTGAGTTCCATTTACTTAGGAATGTGGGCTCCTCCTTTTTATAATCATTCTTGTACTTTCTCTTGCCCATCTCTATACCCACCACACTTTAGTTATGAGTAGATTCACATGAATTTCTCCAATTTAAAGCCCTGGCAAGAACATGATCTATCACCATTATTTTTTTCACCAATTACTTGACCTCCCCCCAAAAAATATAGTGATAATTGTAAAGAAAATTAATCACTCTTGAAATCAGAATAACTACTTTCTTCAACATACCTTCTCTTGGCAACATAGAATAAAGGTAAAATAGCTTGTCACTCTCAAAACCTCCAGCCCAAAAAGACTACCTAAAAATATTTCTGAGGACAGTCATTTCTGAGGATAGATTTTCCCCAAAGTTTAACCCCAATATTCTTATAAGCCTCCTTCTTCTCCCCATCATTTTTCTGAAGGAAGGTGCTAAAAAAAATCAAGATGTGATCCCAGGCTGTTAATGTCTACTTTCATGTGTACACATATATGTATGCAGGTATACTATGTATACACATGTGGTATACATGTATGGGTATGTACATGTGGTATGCATGTGTGTGCACATACATGCACAAATTTACAATAAAACCAGGAATAACGTCCAAAAAAAGAAAGGAATCCATTTGGATGATATCATACATCTATAATATTAACTTGATGTTCTCTGCCAAAATATTGGCTTGTCAATTTGTAGACCCACTCAAAGTATTCACTAAAAGGCTTGATCTTATTGTTGAGCACTATTAGTGGTTGTTTGAGTTACCTCTTATTGGTAGGGGCCTAGAAAATAAAGTAAGTGGGTTGGCCAATAAATCCTGGTTAAACTCCTTTTCATTTTCCATTTTTGCCTGTCATAGAAAATCAGAAAACTTTCTCACATGAGAACAACTGGCTGAAGTTTTGTCTCCCTCAAATGAATTTGGCTTTCAAAGGCTTACCCTTTTGCTTGAAGCTTCACATCTGTCCTGGGCTCACATCTTTTTAATCTAGCAACATTTGTAATTCCATTGACAAATCACAAGCGTTAGATAAACAGTCACTCAGTAACCCAGATTGTGGCATGCAATCTCCTAAAAAGAATAGCCTGCCACCATCTTGCCAGAAGCCTACTTGAAATTAGACCAAATTAATCTCTAAAAATCTTCTAAATGAAGTTCCTCTTAATTAATTTCTTTCTATAGGAATGCCCTCAAGCCTTTTTTGCAAAGCTGAATTATATTCTTTCTTGAAAGCTCAAATCACCCAGGGACAGAGATCAAGGTGGGAAGGGAAAGAGTGACTGGAGGTATGCTGATAACAAAAGCCATGGAACAGAAAGGGAAAGAGACCAAAGGTTGGAAATAAGTGGAGGTAAGAGAGAAGGAAAGTATGGGAAACATTATTTGAAAAGTTTAGAGCAAGGGAGAAGCTCTTATTACTAATTGCATTCTCCTCTTCCTCTGTGAATCTCAGCAAACACCAGAGATTGGGGAGTCAAGGCAAGAGGAAACAGTTTAGAGACCCATCAGCCTTAGAAAGATTTCAATATCTGCTAGTTAGAAACCCCTTGCCCTAGGTAGTCTATTCCTACAAGTTTTACAAGGGACATTCCTAAGCATAACTTGGAATTCTGGCTGCCGTCAATGATCTATTCCACCCTTATCTTCTGATATAAAATGTTCTTTTCATTTTTTTTCAATCAGGTTCACATTTTTTTAAATATGCTAACAAACTGACTTGAAGCACAGACAATTTTTTTATGAATGGGATACTTTTTTATGAAAAGGCTAGGGGATGTCAGGCAAATAAAAATACATGTGTACATTGGTTGGTGAACACTGGTATAAGAAAATGGGTGCTCAGGAATCTTTATTACTGTATTTATAAGTGTGTTTGAAAAGAAATTGTTTATGCCACTGTTATATTTTTAAGGCAACACATCTGCTCCATTTAAATTATTAAGACAACAGCGGTAGCTTTAATGACATTTGTCAATAGTCTTATTCACATGATCAATATTGTTCCTTGATGATGTAATGATGCATTTTCCAATCCTTTTTCAGTGCAGCTGCTTTTGCAATGGTAGCAATGCTTAGTTAAACTGATTTAATAAATTATTTCCTGAGCAAAGAACTTTTTTCAGGAGAGTTTTATTTACTTTGGGGTTTACTATGGCAAAGCCTGCTGTTGTATGACTATTTATTCTTCAATTAGCTTATTAGAAAATATATCTAAAATAATATTTTTCAAATGATATTCTAAGTATTTTTTCAAAAGAAATACAAAAAAAATGGGTTGTCATCAAGCATTTAAGCACATACTATGTGCCAAAGCATCATACTAACAGCTGGGGATAAAAGAAAAGGCAGAAGCTTTCTCTGTCTTTGAGGAGCTCACATTCTAATGGGGAAAACAAAATGCCAACAACTATGTACTAATGAGATATATACAGGACAAACTGAAGATAGTATCACAAGGATTAAGAAGAACCAAAGAAAGTTCCTTGCAGAAGATGGGATTTTAGCTGTGGTTTGAAGAAGTCTGAAGAAACCAGGAAGCAAACTCAAAGGAAAAGAACACTTCAGGAATGATAGACAGACTAAACATACACAAAGTCAAGGAATAGAGTACCTTGTAAAAGAAGCAACAAGGGGACCAGAGTCATTGGGGTATAGAGTACATGAGGAAGAGTAAGGTAGAATACGACTAGAAAGGTAGGAAGGGACCAGTTTGTGAAGGTCTTTAAAGGTAAAACAGATTTCATATTTGATCCTAAAAGTAATAGAAAGTCACTGGAGTTACCAAATCAGGAAATGTCAAAGTCAAACCTAAGCTTTAGGGAGATCAGCTTGACACCTTAGTGCAGGATAGTAGACTGGAATGGTGAGAGAAGAAAGAGAAAGAAAGAAAAGAAGAAAGAAAGAAAGAAAGAAAGAAAGAAAGAAAGAAAGAAAGAAAGAAAGAAAGAAAGAAAGAAAGAAAGAAAGAAAGAAAGAAAGAAAGAAAGAAAGAAAGAAAGAAAGAAAGAAAGAAAGAAAGAAAGAGAGAGAGAGAGAGAGAGAGAGAGAGAGAGAGAGAAAGAGAGGAAGGAAGGAAGGAAGGAAGGAAGGAAGGAAGGAAGGAAGGAAGGAAGGAAGGAAGGAAGGAAGGAAGGAAGGAAGGAAGGAAGGAAGGAAGGAAGGAAGGAAGGAAGGAAGGAAGGAAGGAAGGAAGGAAGGAAGGAAGGAAGGAAATACTGGCAGGCTACAATAAAGTCCAGGGGTGATGGAATGAGAACCTGTACAAGTGTGGTAGCAGTGTGAGAGTAGAGAAGTGGGGCGTGAATGAGAAAGAGATACAAAGACAGAGAGATAGGATGAGCTAATATAATAAAAATGAAAATCCTACCTAAATCACCAAAACACTTTTTTATAGAATTAGAAAAAACTTATTACAAAGTTTATTTCTAAGAACAAAGATCAAGAATATCAAGGGAAATAATGAAAAAAATGTGAAGGATGAAGACCTAGCTTTACCAGATCTCAAGCTATACTAAAAAGCAGTGATCATCAGAACTATATGGAACTGACTTAGAGATAGAAGGGTGGATCAATAGAATAGACTTGGGGTAAATAACAGAGGAAAGATAGTGTTTGATAAACCCAAAGATGCCAGCTTTTAGGAGAATAATCCACTATTTGAAAAAAAAAACTGCTGGGAAAATTAGAAAACAGTTTGGGAGAAATTAGGCTTAGATCAACATCTTACACCAAGATTAACTCAGAGTGGGTAAATGATTTAAATATACAGAGGGAAATCATAAGCAAATTAGGTGAACATAGAATAGTATGCTTGTCAGAACTCTGGGAAAGAAAGAAATTTAAGCAGGAGACAGAGAACACTATAAAATGTAAAATGAATAATTTTGATTACATAAAATTAAAAAGGTTTTGTACAAACAAAACCAGTGCAACCAAAATTAAAAGGGAAGCAACAAATTGGGGGGGGGGGCTTATAACAATAACCTCTGACAAAGGTCTCATTTCTCAAATTTATAAGGAACTAAGTCAATTGTATAAAAAATCCAACCATTGCCCAATTGACAAATGGTCAAGGGATATGAGTAGGCAGTTTTCAGATAACGAAATCAAAACTATCAATAAGCACAGGAAAAAGTATTCTAAATTGCTCATAATTAGAGAAATGCAAATCAAAATAATGCTGAGGCACCACCTTATACCTATCAGATTGGCCAATATGACAGTAAAGAAAAATGATAAATGTTAGAGGGGATATGACAAAATCAGGACACTAATGCATTGCTCGGTTGTGAATTAATCCAACCATTCTGGAAGGCAATTTGGGATTATAAGCAAAGGGTTTTAAAAGAATGCATGCCCTTCAGTCCAGCAATACCACTGCTCGGTTTGTACCCCAAAGTGATAATAAGGAAAAAGACATGTACAAAGCATTCATAAAAGTATTCATAAATTTATAAAAGCATTCATAGCTGAGCTCTTTGTGGTGGCAAAAAAAAATGGAAAATGAAGAGATGCCCTTCAATTGGAGAATGGCTAAATAAATTGTGGTATATGATGGTGATGGAATACTATTGTACTATAAGGATTAATAATCTGAAGGCTTTCCATATGAACTGGGAGAATCTCAATGAACTAATGCAAAGTGAAATGAGCAGAACCAGAAGAACATTGTACACAGAAAGTAAAACATTGTGAAAAAATCCAATATAATAGACCTTGCTACTAGGGCAGTCCTGAAGGACTTATATAAAAGAATGCTGTCCACATTGAGAGAAGAAAAAAAACTATAGGAGTAGAAATGCAAAAGCAAAATATATGACATCACTTATCACATGTATATATGAGTATATGATTTGGAGTCTAGGCTTTTAAAAATTACTTTTTAGCAAAAACAAATAATATGGAAATAGATATCAAGTGACAACATTTGTACAACCCAGTGGTATTGATTGTTGGCCCTGGGAGTGGAGAGGGAAGAGGGGAAGTAAAGAAAATGAATCATGTAAACGTGGAAAAATATTGTAAAATAAAATAAGTATAATATAAAAATAAATGAATGAAATTTAAAAAAACAAAGACAGAGAGAGATGTTCAGAAAATAGAAACAAAATCACATATTTGGATGACTGCTTGGATATGGGAGGGGGTGAGAGATTGGGGAATTCAGGGGTTGTAAAAAAGAGAAATGCCAAAAATGAATGAAAAGACTGGATTTTGAAAAAAGCTATCTCAGAGAAAGATGAGATGGAACTCTGCTGCCATTGGGGGATGGGAATGAAATATTCCAGCCAAGTTAAAAGGTGGAACAGCTGGAGAACTGCTGATTTCTATCATCGACTTGAAGAGGTGCTGGGAGCCAGTCACGTGGAAGTCCAATACAATCTGGATGGAGCAATGGCCCCTAACAGAGAGGGAAGGAACAAAACCCTTACTGAGAAGACAACCTATATCCATTAAATCCTTTGCTGAGAAATAGAAGATCTAGACCATTCATCTGTTATATTATTAGGATAGAAACTCTTCCCTTAGGGGAAGGCAATAGCCTATCCTGTAGAAGATTCACCAAACCATATCAGTAAGACAAGAAGTACCAACATCTTGAGCTCACAGACATTAAAATAGTCTGGAACTTAGTCCCAGACTTGTGCTTCCAACCCCCTGAAACAATCTGTAGAAAGGAAATAGTCAGGGATTTCCTGTTTCCTCTATCCTTGTTTATACCTTAACCCTTTACTCAATAAATAGTTATTTTGGGATTTTAATGAAGACTCAACCATCTTCAATGTGCTAGAAGGGGAATTACAAGATACATCAACTAAAGAAGAAAGAGACTGAAGGGGATTCCCTCAGCTTTTCAGCTCTAGTCAGATCTGACTCCATTATCAAACAGCTCTACCTGGAGGGGGAGGGAGAAGTAGTGCTACTTTTTATCTGTTCCCTCCTTCCCAAGTATCTGTTAACACCTTGGTTCCTTCTTGATTTCCCCACTAGTACAGGGTTCACCTAAGTTTCAAACCTTGGGAAGATGATAGTGCCCTGAACAGTAATAGAGAAGATGGGAACAGGGTAGGGTGGAAAGAAAATGTATATACAAGAAATGTGTTGAAGATAAAAATGACAGGGACAGCTAGGCTGTTCAGTGGTTAGAGAGCTGAACCTAGAGAAAGGAGATCCTGGATCCAAATCTGACCTCAGATGCTTCCTAGCTACATGTCCCGAAGCAAGTAATTTAACCCTAGTTGTCTACTCCTTACCACTCCTGCCTTAGAACCAATACTTACTATTGTAATATTGGGGCTTTGTTATGGGAAAGAACAAGAAGGAAACATATAAAAATCAGGTTTATTTTGTGGGAAAGGGAAGAGAGTAAAGGGCAAGAAAAATTATTACAATTAATCTTAAACCCTAATTTCTATAAACCTATCTTAACCTAACTTATTTAAGCTAAAACCATTAAGTTTCCCCAACACAAAATCTCACAAGTGTAGTCCAATCAATGGACCAGAATCTTCAGGTGAAAACTGTCCAAAACATGTCCAGTGGAGAAGTGAGATTTTGGTCCTTTGTTCTAGCTGCTAGCAGCCAGTCCAAGCAGGATTCCTCTCTCTTCAGCTGGTATCACAAAAGCCAGAAACATGATGTAAAACCTCCAAATCCAAGGTCCTTCAGAAGAGAAGCTCAGTTTCTGTTGGGGCCCTAGAATCTTTACCCAGATCTTGACCCTTATGCTCTCATGTGACTCTCTATCACATACTCCTGTTAATCACTTGAAAGTTTGCATTGCAAAGTCTTTTTGCAAATGTCCTCTTCACTATTGATTCTAAAACAGAAGGTAAAGGGGCTTTTTATTGATAAATCTTGGCAATAGATTACATATGGAGGTTGAGAAAGAAAGAAAAGTTAATGATGTCACCTAAACCTGGGTGACTTGGGAGAATGACCTCAACAGTACTAAGGAGATTAAAAAAAAGAAATAATGTGATTTTTGGACATTCAAGTGTCTATACATACATGAATACACACATACATTTGTCATGTATGCTATAGAACATAGCCAAAGCACTAGCTATTTGGGGGTTCCTTCCTCCTAACTTTAATAAATTTCCTTGATTTTATTTCTAACATTCATCCTAATTCAAAGATTTTCTCCTGCTTCTCAAAATTCAAATCCAGTTTATACAGATGATGTTAAACACAACTAACCTCTTTCTCCTTCTCACTCATCACCCTGGCTATCCATTTGCCATAAACAAATCCTCACCAATCACAGACTCTCAAAACTGGAAGGGATCTCAAAGAACATCTAATCCAATTCATGACTGATTCAGAATCCCCTCTACAATTGAAGTGGCAAGTAGTTATCCAGGTTTTTCTCAAAGGTGTCAAAACACTTAAGAGCCAAGGCTACATTCTACCCTTCCTCAGCCTCATCTATCTAGAATTACCAAAAAGGAAATGAAAGGGAAATAACCCAGCCTGAGATCCTGGGCAATCCTCCTTTAGAAGTCTCCACTACATGACCTCAGCCACTTCCTAGCTGTGTGACCCTGGGCAAGTCACTTGACCCCCATTGCCTAGCCCTTACCACTCTTCTGCCTTGGAGCCAATACACAGTATTGACTCCAAGACGGAAGGTAAGGGTTTTTAAAAAAAAAAAAGAAGAAGTCTCCACTACAATATTTCTGGTGATAAAAGTTTGACTTTTCTCTTTATTCTTGGAACTCTTCTTCTATGTACAAGTTGGAGGCAGCTAGGTGACTCTGTGGATTGAGAGCCAGGCATAAAGAGGGGTGGTCTTGGGTTTAAATTTGGCCTCAGACACTTCCTAGCTGTGTGACCCTGGGCAAGTCACTTAACCCCTATTGCTTAGTCATTACTGCTCTTCTGCCTTGGAATCAATAAGCAATGCTGATTCTGTGATAGAAGATTAGGATTTTTTAAAAACCCTACATGTACAAGTTAAACTTTTCTTCTTGTTGTCATCATCATCATCATCCTTGTCCTCCTCCTCCTCCTTCTTTCCATTCAATAAATAGTTAATGAATGCCTACTATGGACAAGGTGTCAAGACAAGTACTGAGCAAGTGAGGTATGCAAAAATGAATTAGGACAATAGCTTACATTCATGGAGCACTTTAGGTACACAAATTTTACTTACGTTGCCTCATTAAGTCCTAACAAAAATCCTGAGATAAGTAGTACAGGTTTTACAATTCCCTTTTTGCAGATGTATGAGGCTCAGTTAAGACAGACACTCTTTTCACTCTTACATCCACTTGATCCCTAATTTTCAAAACTTATAAATCTAGTACTTCAAGAAATCATCGTTCCATCCAAGACTGGGGACGGAATGAGCAAAGAGAGAGAATACTCTTTTCTCCACCAATGCAGATCAGAATCCCTCTATACCTTGAGTCACTGTGGCTGAAAAACCCAACACCCAGTAGCAAACTTGGTGCTGTGCCTCTTTGAACCCATCTCCTAGGCCTTCAGGACACCAATGTGTGCTAGTCCAGGACTGAAACCTGTCCAAATTGATCAGAACTAGTGCTTCATCAGCATTGCCTTCAAGAGCCCAAGCATCATCTCCATGCTATGTGAAGAACAAGGCTTTAGTGAATATGGAATGTAGTTAATGAGTGGGGAGTAGGGAAGAGGATAATAATAACAACTATGACATTAATAATTATATAGTTCCTACTATGCACCAATTTCTATTATAAGTGCTTTACAAATATTATTTCATTTGATCCTCACAATAACCCTGGGAAGTAGGTACTATTTTTATCCCCATATTATGGTTAAGGAAAATGAGGCAAATAGAGACTAGATGATTTGTCCAAGATCCACAGCTAGTGAACATATGAGACTGGATTTGAACTCATGTCTTCCTAACTTCAGGCTTGGCATTCTACTCACTGATCCACATAACTGCTTATAAAATCATAATTTTAAAAAATAATGCATTCAATTCAATAATTGGATAATTAATAATTCACTTCAGTCAGTATCTGTTATCCATGATATATTTTTCAAGGCACATAGATGAATGTGCAATGAGGGGCAAAAATAAATGACACATCCTTCTGTCATTCTCCCTTTTTAAAGTATAAATATTAGGGAGTCAAGATGGTGGCGTAGAGGCAGCAAAAGTTCAGACCTCTGAATACCCTTCCTTACCAATTACAAACTAAATGCTTCTAAGGGACTAAAAATCAAACCTAACAACAAGACAGAGCCAAGGAACCCTCCTGCTGGACTCAACTTAAAAGGTACGCCCCACAAAAACTGGAATTTGAGAACACTCAGGTTTAAGGGAAAAGAGGAAGGAATATCCCAGGACCCCTCCCCCCCACACACACACACAGAGCACTAAGCCTCCAGTGGCATCAGAACCTCTGGGCAGGCAAAGGCACTGGTCTGGAGGATGTACTTTGCAGGCAGGGCTGTGCCAGGCTCAGAGCTTCGAACACAGGTGGTGGGGAAGGAGCTGGAGAGGGAGCTTAGAGAGGGCAGACTGGTCACAGCTGTGGAGACCCTCCATATTGCTCCAGCCTTCCAGGAGGTTTTGGCCTCAGAGCATATCCAACCCAACCCAGCTGAACTTAATCCCATCAAAAGTCTTCAGAGATCAGGGAAACTCAAGCCTCAACACCCCTCCTCCACAAACTGCTGGACTTTAATCCAATCAAAAGCCTCCAGAGGACAGGGAAGCTCAAGCTCCAACACCCTTCCCCCACAGACTATACCGAGAGATTTGCTGACAAAGCTCCAAGAGAGGAGATTGACAGAAAACCCCAAAACCAAAAAAAATGAGAGGAGCAAGAGCACAGACAACTGCAGGGAGTAAAGAAGGGGTAAATATGAACAAACAACAAAAGAAGAAAAAAGAAATTACAATTGACAGCTTCTATTCAGGCAATGAACAAAGAGCAAACAGAGGAGGAGGGATTGTCAAGCATTAAAACAGAAATCCCAGCAAACTGGATACAGACTTTGGAAGAACTCAAAGTGCAGTTCAAAGCACAATTAAGAGAGGCTGAAGACAATTGGGAAAAGAACTTAAAAACTAAGATCTGGAAACAGAAAATAGTATCTTGAAAGCCAAAATCAACCAGCTTGAAAATGAGGCAAAAAGGATGAGAGATGAAGTAAAGAGAATGAAAGATGACCTCCAAAGAAAATCAGACCAGAATGAGAGGGATGACAAAAAAGCCAGGGATGAAATCCAGTTTATAAGAACCAGACTATAACAACTAGAATTAAGTGACCTCACAAGGCAGCAGGACACTATAAAACAAAACAAAAAGCGTGAAAATATTGAGGAAAATATGAAGCATCTCATTCACATAACAGAAGATTTTAAAAATCATTCCAGGAGAGACAACTTAAGAATTATTGGTCTACCAGATGACCATGACAAAAGAAAAAGCCTGGACATAATACTACAGGACATTATCCAAGAAAACTGCCCCTATATTCTAGAACAGGACAGAAAAGTGGAGATTGAAAGAATCCACAGATCATGCCCTGTACTTAATCCCCAGCTGACAACACCCAGGAATGTTATAGCCAAATTCAAAAACTCTCAGACCAAAGAAAAAATATTACAAGCTGTCAAGAAGAAGTCATTCAGATACCATGGAACCACAGTGAGGATAACACAGGATCTGGCTGCATATACACTGGAGGACCAGAAAGCATGGAATATGATTTTCCAGAAAACAAGGGAACTAAGTCTACAACTAAGAATCAATTACCCAGCAAAACTGACTTTATTCTTATAGGGGAAAGTACGGTCATTTAACAAAATAGAAGAATTTCAAGCATTTGTAAAGAAAAGATCAGACCTGAACAGAAAATTTGATGTCCAAGCACAGAACTCAAGAGAATAAGCAAAAGGTAATTTAAAAAGAGGGAAAAAAGAAAAACAAAACAAAACAAAAAAATTTAAGAGACCCAATAAGTTAAAATTATATGTATCCCTTTAAGAAAAGGGGTCATTGGTAACTCTTAAAAATTGTTATTATCACCTGGCAGCTAGAAGAATTACACTTAGAGGGAAGTGACAAACTGTATAGGATGAAATGACAAGACATAAATATGTATATAGATATATGTATACATAAATACATATGCATATATATGTATAACTAGAGCTAAAAAAGAGGTTAATACTAAAAGAAATGGGAAAAGAAACAAGAAGGGGTAAACTTATATGTCACAAAAAAGCTCATGGTGGGAGGGGAAGAACATCAATACACTGGAAGGGAAAAGAGGTTGGAGATAGGAAATACTCAACTCTTACCTGCATTGAAATTGACCCAAAGAGGGAAGAATAATCCAATCCACTGGGGCAGAGAATACATTTGCACCCTATAGGGGAGTAGAAGGGTAACAAACAGATTGGTTGAAAGGGAAGCAGTACAAGGGATGGAGAGGGTGGGGGTAGCTTTAAAAAGACTGCAAAGAAAATAAGAGGGGAATAAGAAGGGAGGGGGTAGAAAGGGAAGTAAAATAAGGGTGGGAACTAGGGGGACTGATTAAAACCAAACATTGGTGTAGAAGGAAATAGTGAAAGAAGAAAAGTCAGAACTAGGAGTAGAAATTAAAATGATAGGAAATACACAGCTGGTAATCATAATTCTGAATGTGAATAGAATGAACTCACCCATAAAACACAAGTGAATAGCAGAGTGGATTAGAATCAAAAACCCTACCATATGCTGTCTACAAGAAACACACATGCGGAAGGTAGACAGGCATAGGGTGAAAGTAGGAGGATGGAGCCAAATCTATTGGGCATGAACTGATAAAAATAAGGCAGGAGTTGCAATCATGATATCTGACAAAGCCAAAGTAAAAATAAATCTAGTGAAAAGAGATAAGGAAGGTAATTACATCCTGATAAAAGACAGTATAGACAATGAGGAAATATCAGTACTCAACATGTATGCACCAAATGGCATAGCATCCAAATTTCTAAAGGAGAAACTAGTGGAGCTCAGGGATGAAATAGATGGGGGGGAAAACTATACTAGTGGGAGACCTGAACATTCCTCTATCCAAACTAGACAAATCAAATCAAAAAATAAATAAGAAAGAGGTAAGAGAAGTATGATAGGGGCTGACACTAGAGAAAAAGTGCCAAACTGAAGAGGATGTGAAATTGATCACCTCAATGGGGGAGGGGCCCCAGGAGTGGAATCCTGAGGAGAGAAGACTGGTGAGGAGAGCAGTGAGGGTATGCAAATTTAAAAACTAGAAAGTGAACAAATTAAAAATCCTCAGATGAAGACTAAATTAGAGATCCTAAAAATCAAAGGAGAAATTAATAAAATTGAAAGTCAAAGAACTATTGATTTAATAAATAAGACTAGAAGCTAGTACTTTGAAAAAAAAAATAAAATAGGTAAAGTACTCATCAGTCTAATTAGAAAAAGGAAAGAAGAAAACCAAATTGACAGTATCCAAGATGAAAAGGGAGACCTCACCTCTAATGAAGAAGAAATTAAGGCTATCATTAAAAACTATTATGCCCAATTATATGGCAACAAATATGGCAATCTAGGTGATATGGATGAATACTTAAAAAAATATAAATTGCCTAGACTAACAGAGGAATGGATTACCTAAACAACCCCATCTCAGAAAAAGAAATTAAACAAGCCATCAAAGAACTCCCTAAGAAAAAATCTCCAGTTCCAGATGGGTTCACAAATGAATTCTATCAAAGCCTAGAAAATCAGCTGCCCCAGGGAAACTGGGACTACCAGGAAAGAGCAGATGCAAATTGAACATGTTGCCCCCCCCCACCTCACTTTCATTAAGAACCCAGGGCAACCAACAACACATTAATCAAGAAGTCCAAACACGAATATTCATAGCTGCACTCTTTGTGGTGGCAAAAAATTGGAAAATGAAGGGATGTCTTTCAGTTGGGGAATGGCTGAACAAATTGTGGTATATGTTGGTGATGGAATACTATTGCGCTCAAAGGAATAATAAAATGGAGGAATTCCATGGGGACTGAAACAACCTCCAGGAATTGAGGCAGAGTGAGAGGAGCAGAACCAGGAAAACAGTGTACACAGAGACGGATACACTGTGGCACAATCGAATGTAATGGACTTCTCCATTAGTGGCAATACAGTGATCCTGAGCAACTTGGAGGAATCTACAAGAAAAACCACTATCCACATTCAGAGGAAAAACTGTGGGAGTAGAAACACAGAAGAAAAACAACTGCTGAATACATGGGTCAAGGGGATATGACTGGGGAGGTAGACTCTAAATGAACATCCTAGTACAAACATCAACAACATGGAAATAGGTTCTGATCAAGGACATAAATAATACCCAATGAAATTGCACATCCGCTACAGGAAGGGTGGGTGGAGGGGAGGAGGGAAATAATGTGATTATTGTAACCAAGGAATAATGTTTTAAATTGACTAAATAAATTAATTCAAATGAAAAAAAATAACAAATATATATGCATATATATATGAGTCAAATGGTTCAAATAAGTTAATTTTGGGGTTTGTAACTGAGGATAGAAAAAGAGTCTCTGCCCTCAGTGCTTACTCTGTTCTGGAACAACATCACACACACACACACACACACACACACACACACACACACACACACACACAAACCAGATCCTAAATAATTCATGATATTTTAGCTTTGTTGTTGTTGAGTCATGTCCTAATTTTCCTGATCTAGAATCCAAATAGGAAATTCTGTCTCCCCACCCATTCCTCACCACCACCATCAAAAAAATAACCCCTCAGTAACTATGTGAAGGTGACAGCTGAGCTCATTTCATTCCCAAGATCTTTTCCAAATGGTATTCAAATGAAATTAAGCAAGTACCAAAATGAAGCCTAGAGGACAAAGTCTTTGTCTTCTACCCTACAAATCTATTTTCTTGCCTTTTTATTGATATCTGCCAACAACAAAGTTTTTGACATTTGTACTATGTTCTGTCCAGTGCAAAACTTTGTTAGTCCCTGACATACAACACTTCCCTTACAATCTTTCCAGGTAGGAAGTGTAAGTATTATTATCCTTATTTTATAAATTAAAAACTGAGGTTCATAATTTGTCTGATATTGCAGAGCTAGCAAATATCAGACTCCAGCCTTAAACCCAAGTTCTCCTATCTCTAAAATCAGTATTCTCTCTACCATATCACTGGATAATGCTCACAGAGTGTACAGATAAAGTATTGTTATCCCCATTTCATAGGAGAAAATACTGAGTGAGTTCAAGTCATGGGATCACAGACACACAACTAATAATTGGCAGAGCTGCAGCTAGAGCCCAGGCTTTCTGACCCCAAATGCAGTGGTTTTCCCTACATTACTTTTTCTGTCCAAGTTAATAAATGACTTTTCTTTTTTGATGTGACTTTTTCCTTTCCCTTTGAGTATGGCTGGGTGCCAAAGACTTTTGATGTCTAAAGTCCTCTTTAGCAAAAAGCGCTAGAATCAAAAGAATCCAAACTACCCTTTGCTCTAGTAACTCACCTGTGGCGGCTCCAACCTTTCATCTTGCTCTCTTTAAAGCTATGAGGAAGAGGAGAACATGGAAAGTGATGGAGGGAAGTGGGGAAGCCTGAGACCATGGAGACAAATACAGTTGGGCTACAATCATTGAACAAACAACTCCACACCTTTGACCCTTATTCCTCTAGCTTTCTTTACCCTTTTTTTTTGTTGTTATTTCTAAAGAAAGCAATGTATCTCCTTACGATCTCTCAATGGAATTAAAGGGAGAATATTTTTGGTTCCTCATGAACAAAGTCATAAAAATTGAAGTAACTCCCCGCCATGTTCTGGGAAGGACCAGTGGCAGCAATGGCAGAGAGAATATCATCATTGTGCCTCTGGGATGGTTCTGCTATACTAGACATTTTAAAGGTTGGGATTTAGCAGTAAATTCTGTCCCCTTTAATCCTGGGCAATTGATTTACTGCTTATATGCAAAGAAGAAATTGATAGCGCTGGTTAGCTATGCTTGTTCAAGTAGCTGAACACACCAAAACATGACAGTAGGCAGCTTTTTCCACATCATATGTATGTATACTCCATCTCTTAAGCCCTACCTAAAAGGCTTGGCCATGAAGCAGTGAGAGAGGGGGAGATGTCTACACGTGAGCAGTTTTTCCAGTAGTCCCTAACTTCCCAGGAACCTCAGATCCAGGGCAATTTACACATACTGTATCATTTCACTGAACCTGACCTTGGGAAAGGATTTTTGGTTAGAAGCAGGAAAGTAAGTTGGAAGAAGAACAAAGCAAAGGCAAGGTTTAACTAGCAGGAGCCGTAATGATGAGTCCTGAGATGAGACAGCATCTATCTAAGCACCAAGCATGAATTTTGCCTTCCATGAAATCAGCACAGCTGATCAGAGTATAGAGGCAAAGAGATGTGGTGGCCTGCCTCTCTCTTTTGCTTTTAAACTCCAATTTCCCTCTGGGCTAGATTCCAGAAACTGTTAACAGTTACATGGACTCCTAACTGTTAACTGTTTACACTGGTTTTTAATGTTTAATTTCTTGAGCCATTAAATGTAATAAAAATTATTAATAAACAAAATAAAATTTTTGTAGTAACTTTACTTAAGGTATGCACATATAGAGTTGAGCAAGGCAAAAGATTCTCTTGTTCTTAAAATGAGATATTTAGTGTTGAATGAACATGTGGGGAAAGCTTTAGGGCAGCCAATATTATATTGTTCAAAGACTGGCAAAAGGATCTGAATCCCAGACACCCTTAGTTTAAAAAACAGGAGCTAATATTAACTTCATCTGAAAGTGAGCAAAGAGAAGGCCTTTTTCTTTTACTTTTTTTCTTTTTTCTCTTAGAAAGAACCATTTGGTGCCCTTGGTTTAAAGGGAGAGACATGATTCACTTGAAAAGGGAAATCTATAACTCTGAGGGGGGTTGAGCTGATTGGGAAGCTCCAGTCTGCAAAGGTAGAGAGAGGGCAAAGGTGAAAGAATAGTAGTGAGTTGTCTGTCTAGACATGCTCAAGAAGTTCCTCTGGACCAAGGAATAATTTATAGCTCAACTTGCTTTTCCACCAGGATGATCTAGTGAGTTATACTGTCTTTTAGATATTTTTTTGATACAGTAAAAATCTGAGTTTCTGAACACACCTGATTGAGGACAGTTAAGAGCCTCTTTGGCTATCTTTGATCATTTAATTACCAACTGATCACTCTCTGTATTCTAGCTATTTGGACTAAAGAAGAGGAAACATAACAGAACCACCCCTTCCTTCCCCACTCAGCTGAATATAGTATATTAAGTCTTGGGAAAGTAGAGTGTAATGAATGAGCCATTTCACTGGATATAGGAACCCACTTTCTGTTATTAATAGGACTGAATAGTCCCTCATAAAGAAAGAATATCTCCACTGAACCTCAGTCCCAACATAATGTAGAATGCAGATGTGATGTGGCCTCTGTCTCCCAAGGGGTGCTGGGAAGCAGCCATCCCTAGGGATCCTAACAAGGAAGAGAATTACCACTGACTATCAAAAGCCAGGTTCTCAAATACATAGAGATCTTTGAAGTTTTATTCCTTTTAAAATTCTTATCAGTAGACACCATAGCAGGTAGGAACCCTTTTCACTCTCTTCCACAAATAGGGAAATAAACTTCAACAGGAGCTCATATTAACGGTTCCTTTTTCCCTCTTTGTGTTTCTTCTCTGTTTCTCAGAAGGCTGTGTGTCCTCACATCACAGAAAGTCCAATTGGTCCAAAGAGAAGGAACCCAATTCCATTCTATTTGCCAATATGCCAATGTATTGTAACGCTTTAGATTTGTTTAAAAAATATTTCTACAATTTACTGAAGTTCATTTTAATGGTTTTACATGTTTGCACTAAGCTAGAAATTTCACATACTTACTATTCCTCATTAGAAATCTCTTTCTTGAGAAAGTGTTTCTGCTTAATCAGTGAGGATGGGCCGTCCAAACATCCAACTGTCCACTGAATAAGGATCCCAGGTTACTGGTTTGTGAAAGAAAATCTGTCCCCTTCCTTAGGAATGGTCTTAATAGTGTCACAAAGATCAAGCCAAGAAACAGATCTGATCTCTATGGGGATGGCAAGAAGAGCTCTAGATTTAGCAGAGGACTTGATTTAGAATCCTAGTTATGCTAACTACCTATATGATTTCAAGCAAACCATCTCTGTGTGCCTCAGTTTCCTCAGTTTTAAACTAAGGTCATCACACTGGATGGCCTTGAAGGTTGCTTCCAGTTCTGAATCTATGACTGGAAGATCTGTGAGCCTATAAGGCTAAAGGAGTGAGCACCAGATTTAATTCATAACATCCCGAGTTACATACATATGACCTTAATAGAAGTGAAAGTTATTATAAACAGAAAAGGAACCATGAGGAGATAGTGGCAGCATTTCAGTAACTGAACCTACTGTGATGATGGAATTTTTATTAAGATTTTCAGCATGCCAGAGGCTTATGGGCAATATGCTAATTTATAGGAATCTATATTCAACAGCTGAACCCTGTCACCCTCAATTCTATCCCCATGTAAACTCCATTTTCCTTCTGTCCCACCCAACAAGTTCCAAAGGACTCCACAAAACATGCTCCCTTTTCCATGCCTAGATTCCCTAGAAGTCATCTATGTGGCAGAATTGCTCAACAGTGCATCAGGGAGCTCCTAAGAATTGCTTGGGATTGCATTTTACATTTTAATGGAGTTGATTTGACATATGCCAGAACTCTAAATCTTTGCTTTTTGTAGTACTCCTTATAATGTAAGCTTTTCTCTCCTCACTCATATTCAAATGATTGGTCTTAGACTTTGATTTAATACTCCTGCTTTCAAAATATACCAGCTATTTATATAGCTAACCCTGCCCACTGACTTGTTGATTCATTATCCCCCCCCAAAAAAAGGGTATTTATTGGAAAGAAACCATAATAGCCAAACTTGGCCCTGAAGAGGAAATATGAAAATGTAATTCCTCCATTCTTTGAAGAAATGGGACTAATGGCTGTCATATACTATATATACTACTTGTTTGTTGGTTAGTTTTGCTAAACTGATTTTTTTTTATTCTTTGTTATCAGAGATGGATCTCTCAGTCGATTAAGGAAAAGCTATGTGGGGATATAAGGATGATGTAAAACAAAAATAATTTGTTCTTTAAGAGGGATCTGAATATAAAAGTTAGAAACACTAAAAATTATGAGAGAATGAAATAAAGTATGTACCACAAATATAAGCAGGAGGACTGTTTTTAACCAAATAAGAGACAGAGGAGATCTCAAAAGATAAAATTGATGATTCTGATTGTAAGAACTTAAAAAGGCTTCAAACAAACAAAATTAGGTCAGCTAAAAGGAAGGAAAAAAACCATGGGGGCAGTAAAAATGATCTTTTCATGAAATATTCCTAAGGACCTAATTCCATAACTACATATTGTAATATAGGATCAGAATGAGATCAACTGCACTTACAATGGGGAACTAGAGTGGGGGTGAAGGAGCTAAAGAAATGGAGAGAGGGAAGATATTGATTCTCCCCTCTCCTCCCCTTGGGGAAGGTAGCACCATTGTCTTTTAGAGGGACAGAATATGTCCCCTCAGAGATTAGGTTGAATATGGAGGTTTAGGACTGAAGGAGAGGGCTCTAGAGAATTGACCCACTGCCTCCCTTCTTGATCTTGGCTGTTGTTGAAGGGCAGATTGATTTTCCTGCCCCTGGATTTCCCAATCTCCTAATTGCCACCTTTCTCCCTTTTAGAGTCACTCTACAGTCTGATTTGAAGGTAACTCCCCTCCTTGGGGAGAAGGACATAATTACCCCCACAGCTTCAGTTCCCTTCAGTGATGTTAGAAAGCAGACCTGATCTAAAAGGACAACTCTTTATTCTAGGGGACACAGAAGGCAGGGAGAATGCGGTGGTTGAATGGGGAAAGTGGGAAGTGGAATCCCTATGAACTAACAACTGACCCTCCCCCAATCCTGAGGGTTCAGGCTGTCTGCCTGACCCTCTTTTGGTCAGCTGTTGAGATTGTCCTTCCTCCTAATCTAATATAGTTGTAAAATGAAGTTCAAGGAAAATTTGGGGGATAGAGAGAATCTTCTTTGGTAGATGGCTTTCTACAAAGTCCCAAATCTACTTTTATTGTCTTCTGCTGGATCCCGAGGAATTTGGTGTTCACTGGAAGATAATCAATGTTCAGAGAGGCTCTCTGTCTCAGAGGCTTCCTCGCAAACCATCCACTCCAGGGGGGCTCCCAAGGAGAAGTGAAGTAACTGTTTTGAATCCTCTCAGCTCTTCCGTTCCTTTTTTTGGAATTTTGGGTCTTCCTTACCCTTCCCCCAATTGGGTTGGTCTTTTGCATGCTGGATCTGATTTTTCTCTTTCACAATATGGAATTAACACAAATATCTAGAACCAAAAGCCTTTACCCACTGGATAAGTGGTCGATGGACAAAAACGTACAGTTCTCAGAAGAATACAACTCTATGAAAGATTACTCCAAATAACTAAAAATAAGAGCAAGTCAGAGTAACTGTGAGCTTTCACCTGACACCTTTCAGCACACATCAAGTTGTGTCTGCCAACACACAAATTGGCAATGAAAAACAGTCATTATTAGAAATCCTGCACTAATATACTGCTGGCATAACTATTACTTTGCTCCCCTTTCCTTGAAAACAATTAGAATAATATTTTTAAAGAGTGACAAAAACATCCATTATATTTTAATCAAATATTCTGCCATTAGGCACATATCTACCACAAGGTATTCAAATATATATAAAAGCTCTCATACATATCAAAATATTAAGAGCAAAACTTTTTTTGGTGACAAATAACTGGAAACAAAATAGGTGTCTTTATTGGGAAATAGCAAAATAAATTGTGGCACATAAATGTACCATCTGTGGCACATTACTCTATCACAAAAAAAAGATGTGAAAAATTTCAAGAAGCATGAGAAGATTTACCTGAACTAATGCAGAATGAAATGAATGATTAGAACTATGAAAAATTACATTAAAATTATAATAACGACATTTACCAGTATTTACATCATGCTTTAAGGTTTGCAAAGTATTTTAAATGTTATCTTATTTGATATGTACAACAAAACTGTGGTTCTGTTATTTTTCCAATTTTACAGATGACAAAACAGGGTCAGAATAATTAAATTATTTGCCCAGAGTCATATGGTAAAAATATGAGGCAGGATTTGAACTCATATTTTCCTGACTCCAAGTCCAACATTACATATCTGCCATGTTTAAATTGAGAGAACAACCATTCCACACACATACAAAAAAAATTTTATACTGAACCCTGTATAAATCTAATAATCAGGTTGCAGAAGAATTGATAAAATCTATTGCTGCCCCTTTATTGCAGAAGTAGAGGACTATGGATATGGAATGTTGCACATGCCATAAAAATCAATATGTTTAGTTTATTGAACTAATTCTCTTCTTTTTAATTTTTTTGTTTAAAAGTATAGCTTGCTATGGAGAGGAAGAGATAATTAAAAATTGAACATGAATTCATATGTGAAAATGAAAGCAATAATAAAAATAAAACCATTTTAACACAGTACACCATACTGTTTTATTTATATATTCTTTCTGATAAGAAATTCAGAGGACAAAATGTTCATAATTTCAAAAGCTATCTGATGATAATTATCCTACTTGTATTTGATTGGGATGTGAGAGAAGCAATATTGAGCTATCAAATAGCAAATCCCTTATCCTGATCTCCCTCCCTTGGGTGCCGACTCTATAGGAAATCCATGATCAAACATCTAAAAATGACCTTTGTCAAAAAAAGAAACCTGCAAACATGAAGTTCTAAAATATATGGAGGCCCTAACAAAAAAAAAATGTACTTTTCATTTCAAACAACCTTCAGGGAAATTATAACCCTGCTAGATGGTACAACATGATAACATGGGCTCCATTTCTGTTTTGTGGCTCTCTTTCATAGAATCTTGTAATTTCAAAATTAAAAGAAACACCAGAAGCCATCTAATGTAACCTCTAACTGACCAGGAACCCACTCTACAATATTTCTAACAAGTTCTCCCTCTCCTTAAGACTGATGGTAACAGGGAGAAGTATTTGCTTCTTCCCTCCCGAGACTGGCAATTCCAAATCATTAGACCTCATTTCAACCCCCAAAGCATAATTCAAAGATATTATTTTTGTTGTTGTTCAGTTATTTCAGTCATGTCCAATTCTTAATGACCCCCAAAATAATCGAGTGGTTTGTCATTTTCTTCTCCAACTCATTTTACAGATGAGGAAACTGAGGCAAACAGGGTAAAGTGACTTGCCCAGAGTCACATAGCTAGTAAGTGTCTGAGACCAGATTTGAATTCAGGAAGATAAGTCTTCCTGACCTCAGGCACAGCACTCTGTCTACTATACCACCTACCTGCCTTTATAGACTAAAATTCCCTGACACTATAATATTCAATTAACCCTCTTCACTGTATTTTTATCCGAAACAAGCAAAATACCCACTTTCTTCCTATATCTCATTGTTGCTAAATTGGTTAGCAATAGAAATGGACCATTCAGAATGTACTTTAAAAAAAAAAATTCTGAGTAATTATTAGCAAGCACTAATATAGGCTCTGCAAAATTACTGAAGGAAAATCTTGGGGCAAAGAACAAAGTTTATTTACAGGCAATGGACTGTTCTCACAAACGGTGAGTTTAGGGTTCAAAGCTCTCTCTTTATTTCATCTGAATTGTTCTTTCCTGTTGACCAAGTAATTTTTTTTTCTAAAGTTAATGCTAAGTTATACTTATCTAGCAAATTTTCAGGACATCCAATCCTTCAAAGTAAGCCAGACTGTAGAGGAAGGAGCATTGTACTTAGAGGCAGAGGATCAGAGTCTGGTTCCTATTCTTTACTTAATAGCTATAGAAATTTGGGTCAATCATAGAATCCCAGAATCACATAATTTTAGAGTTGAAAGGAATCCCTACTATAATATCCCTTTTTTAACCATTTCTATCCCTCAAGTCAAAGATTCCCTCCCTTCTCCACCCCTGCCATTCATAGTTAGAAAAGCATTTTTCTTCCCCTCTCATTTAACTTGCTTTTGACCTTTTATTTTTAAGTCATATAGTATTTTGTAGTTTATTGTGACATCATTCATTAGGAGATGGTTGCCTAAATTAGATTTCTGCCAGATTCTTTTCCAGTTTTCCCAGCAGGAAATAGATGACCTAGCATAATAGGTAGACCTAAATCATTGGTGTCCTTGGCATTATAAAAAATTATGCTAGGTCATCTACTTACTTTTAAGGCCTTGTGTACCTAATCTGTTCTATCAACAAAGTTCTTTTTTTTGTCCAGTACTAAATAATTTTGACTATTACTAACAACTTTAATATAGTTTGAGATCCAATGATACCATGCCTCCTTCATTTGTACTTTTTCTTATATTTCAAAATTCTTGACTTTCCATTTTTCCAGATTAATTAGTTAATTAATCCAGTCTAATTCCAAATGATGCTTTAGTAATTTCACTGATAAAGCAGAAAATCCATAAATTAATTTAGATCAAGTCTTGGACCTCTTTGGCAGTTTGCAGAAGACAATGGAATTCTTGTCATGATAAAGTTTTCAGATGCATGAAATAAATGCATATGATAACAGAGGTGGTCAAATATACTGAAATACAGTTATTACAGGACAGCTAGTCCTGTAATGAGTTGGACAGAGTTGGACAGACCTGGAGTCAGGAGGAATTGAGTTCAAATTTGACCACAGACACTTCCCATTTGTATGACCCTGGGCAAGTCATTTAACCCTAATTGCCATTCTTTGGTCTTAAAAGTCATACTTAGTATTGATTTTAAGACAGAAGATATGTGCTTTTAAAAAATACAGTTATCAAAATATTTTTAAATAATTTCATGGTCTCTAGGTTAAGAAACCTTGACTTGGTTAGTATTGTCATTTTTTATTATCTTGACATACTCCAATTATGAATAGTGAAAACTGAGAGATTGGAGACAATTATTCAAGCCTTACTTTATGTCTAGAAAGAATGTTCTGTAGTTTTATTCATATAAATCTTGCATGTATGTTGGTAATTTAACTCCAAGATATTTTACTAATTTAACTGGAATTTCTCTTTTCCTCTCTGTGTCTGGACTTTAAACTAAGACACATGGTGGAGCTCACTCTTTCTCTTATGCTGAAGATTCCAGGGAAGGCTAAGAAGCTGGAAACAGAGGGAAGCTTTACAATCTCATGTTCCATGGAGCTGCACCTGGCTGCAACCAGTAATAATCATGGAACTAGCAACATATCAGTCCCCAGCAAAAGCTACACATCATGCCAAGACAAAGGGCAGAGACCATCTATCTGGAAGAGGCTACATCCTTTACAAGACCAGAGGGATGGAGGAAGGGTCAGGGCCATGACAGATGCTGATAGCCCTGAGAAGACAGACAAATGAGTCAACTTTTCATACATGTGCCCTGATCACACATATTTCTAAGGGTGTATTCCCCTCCTTGTGTTTGTGCATCATCCCAACATGTGCATTTCATCACATGTGCTCCCAACATGTCCTCTGTTCACTCTCATAATGTGTGTATTTATGATCTCAGGTTAATGTTTTAGTGTTAATTTTATTACCATGCTCCTCATGAAATGCCTTTGCCTTAAATTAATTGTGTCTTCTGAGTGCCAAGAAAAGTAAATATCATGGTAGGGCCCCGTAAGTTACAGTTTAGAATAGATTTATACACATGGAATTCCTTGAATTCTATTTTTCTTTAACATGGAGACCCACATAAAATTGGAGGCAGATGAAAGGCAGCTTCAGGAGCTCCATCAATATAAATTGTTCTTGATGAAGTTATTATTGGTTCACTCAATTGTGATTGCTACTTTATTTTCTAGAGGTTCAATAACCAACTTTTTAATAATATACTCTAGAATTTTATCAGACATTGAAATATCTGACCTGTAGTTTTCAGATGACCCATCCTTCCTTTATAAAAAGCAAGATGGCATTTTTTCAGTCTCATAACAGCTCTCCCATTTCCAACAGACTTTCAGAGATCAATGACAGAGATCTCAGCACTAATTTCACCAATTCTTACAGTACCCCAAAATGTTGTTCACTGAATGTCTGGCATTTAGTAAGCAGTTAATAAATGTTTGTGGAATGAATGCAGAACTCAGGGCTTTAATATTCCCCAGCTTACCATGGGTGTTAATTCTTTACTAGTCTTTTTATTTTCTCCTTTCTAGTCCAAAGTCTCCTTAACAGAGAGAAAAGCCCAGAGAATGATTTAGTGTTTCTGTTTTTCCTATGTCGTTTGTTAGTGTCCCATCCATCCCCAAACAACAGTTTTATCCCTGATTTAAGCTTTGTCTTTTCCCTGATTTAGATACTCTTAAATTTTTTTCCCAATATTTCTTTATTGGCCTCAACTCTTTTCTAATCTTTACTACACAGTGAATTTTTATATATCATATATACTAATTTATATCATACTAATTTTTTTAATTATCAAATGGCAAGCATTTATTAAGCTTTATTACCAGCTTAATACCAGGCACTATTTAAGTGCTTAAAACTACAAAGCAAAATAACATTGGACCTCAAAGAGCTTATATTCAAAAAAAGATCTATTATGTGCATGTAAAGTTTTATACAAAAAAAGAAGCAGATACAAAGGTCTGACGAACAAAGTGTGACTAGAGGAAGCAGGAAAGGTCTCATGTAAAAGTTGAGCTGAACCCTAAAAGAAACCAGGAATTCCAGGAGGCAGAAGAGATAAGGACATGAAAGAAACTTATGTACCATCTCTGTGAATTTTCAATGGCTATCTTGATGTCTAATATTCACTTCCAAAAGGGAAAGAAGAAAGGAGGAAAAGAAAGAAAAGAGGGCTGGAAGAAAGTAAAGGTGGAAGAGGAAAAAGGGAAGGAAGGAAGGAAGGAAGGAAGGAAGGAAGGAAGGAAGGAAGGAAGGAAGGAAGGAAGGAAGGAAGGAAGGAAGGAAGGAAGGAAGGAAGGAAGGAAGGAAGGAAGGAAGGAAGGAAGGAAGGAAGGAAGGAAGGAAGGAAGGAAGGAAGGAGAGTGAGAGGGAGGAAAGAAGGAACATTTATTTCAAACCTACTATACTGTTAGGCAATGTGCTAAGTGATTTATAAATATCATATCAAAAGTCCATGTCTTCCACTCTCATATTTCCATAAAGTTAACCCTCAATACTCTTGCAGGTTATTCTCATCAAGAATGATGAGATGAGAAATTAGGCACCAGCTGGTAGTTACTATGGTCCTTTCAATCACCTCTTTGTTGCTAATGATGCTTTATGTGATTTTTTCCAATTATCTGATGTGTTCCCGACTCTGTTCTGCTGCACTTCTTTTGCCTTCCAGCATATGAGAGAGGTGACTTGGAGTAACCCCACCTTTTCCTTTGTTCTTTCCCAAGTTTCTCCTTGTCCAGCTTCTTTGGAAGCTCTCAGATTTGTAGGGAGGAGAAGAGGTCTTTGCCAGGCCACTCCCCCCACTCGCCTTCCCTCTCTCCCTTGTCCTCTCCCCTCTTCTGTCCAATCCCAAATCTCAAAGTTCAACTGTTCTGAAAGTGACCAGATGCCTGCTGCTGCCCTGCTCACTGGAAGCAGTTGTCTGGGACTCTGATAATCATGGCTCTCCTCAAGGTTTCCTTTCTCCAGATGTCCAAGAGGTGCCTTCAACAGCATGGTGAGTCGAAAAGCAGGTATACAAGGCTCATGGGAGGCTTAGTGGGAAGAGGAAAGGTAGAAAAAAGAAAGAGAAAGGAGATCCTCAGCCTTCTTTCTGACTGACAGTTGCAGGAGAAGGGGAATAGGTTTCCTGTTGGGTAGGCATTACAACTATTCCTCAGTCCCATAGGTCAGCCATACAGGAACACAGGATACTTGATATGAATAGAATTCTAGAAGGGAGCTTAAAGATGATGAAACTTCACCCCCTCATTTCACAGATGAATAAACAGATCCGAAGAGGTGAGTTGATGTTCCTTAGGTCACATAATCAGTGACTGAACAACTCAGTCCTAGAATCTAAGTCTTCTTAATGCTTTTACAGTGTTCTACATTTGATCTTTCCATAACCCCTTATGACTGAGCCATCTGTCAATGAGATTTGCATAACACTTAGCCTATCATGTATATTGTGCTCATTTTTACACTTCATGGCCTCAGACACTTACTGGCTGTATGACTGTAGACCAGCTTCCAATTGCTTCACTTTTCTCAACTGTTAAAGGAGAATAATACTTGAATGCACCTCCTAAGGTTGTTATGAGGATTAAATAAGTCGATATTTATAAAGTGCTTCACATAGTGCCTGGCACATAATAGGTACAAAAAAAATACCAGCCATCAAGGGTGGCTCAATGAATAGAGAATCAAGCCAAGAGATGGGAGATTCTAGGTTCAAATCTGGCCTCAGACATTTCCTAGCTGTTTGATCCTGGGTAAGTCACTTCAATCCCATTGCCTAGCCTTCACCACTCTTCTGCCTTGGAATTGACACACTTACTATCAATTTTAAGACAGAAGGTAAAAGTTTTTTAAAAGCACTTAAAAATGCCAGTTATCATCATACTATCATCATTGTACCTATGTACTATATATGTATACAGGCTGCTCCAAAAGATTTGGTATAGTTTAAAGTTTTTAAAGTATAAAATTGGGTTATCTATCTAGTCATCCATCTATTTATCTGCATTGCTACTGTTCACACCTTTGAATTGTATCTGACTCTTTGTTGCCTCAGGGTTTGCTTGGCAAAGATTTTGGAGTGGTTTGTCATTTCCTTCTCCAGTTCATTTTATATATGAGGAAAATGAAGCAAACAGGGTTAAGTGAGTTGTCCAGGGTCACACAGCTTAAAAAGTGTCTGAGTCAAGTATAAACTCGGATCTCCCTGATTCCAGGTCTGGTGCTCTATCCACTGTACCACCGAGCTGTCTGAGAGTGAAAGACAGAGACAGAGACAGAGACAGAGACAGAGACAGAGACAGAGACAGAGACAGAGACAGAGATAGAGACAGAGACAGACAGAGACAGAGAGGGAGGGGGAAGAAAGGTGGATGAATAGATAGATAGATAGATAGATAGATAGATAGATAGATAGATAGATAGATAGATAGATAGACAGACAGACAGATAAATGGATAGATAGAATACCCAAGGTAAATATAAAATACTTTCAGGAAAATCAAAAGAAGTGGAGGAGGAGCAGGAAAGGGAGTTCATGTAGAAGCTAGCTCTAAAGGAAATGGAGAATTCTAAAAGGTGAAGGTATGGAGGGAACACATTCCAAGAATGAGGTTCAGCCAGCACAAAAGCACAGATACAGAATGGAATATTGTATACTAGTAACAAATAGACAGGAAACAGCCAGGTGTCTCAGTGTAGAGCACTGAAACAGTAGCCAGGAAAATGAGTTCAAAATCAGTTTAAGACCCTTATTAGATGTATAACCCTGGGGAAGTCACTTAACCTGTTTACCTTAATCCACGGGAGAAGGAAAAGACTCCAGTATCTTTGCCAAGAAAGCTGTGAACAGTCGGATACAACAGAAATGCCTGAATGACAAACAAGTAAACCAGTTTTACTAAAATATTGAATATAGGAAAGAGAAAACAAACCTGGAAAAGTAAGCTGAAGTCGAATTGTGACAGGATTTAAGTGTTAAATAAAAGCATTTGTATTTTGTCCTAGACGTAGTAGGGAGAAAATGGAGCTGGAGTACCTAATCAAAAGTTCATGGATAGATTCCGGAGGGTCCTTGAATAGAGAAAACAATCTTTATTTCCACTAATTTTGAACTGAAATTTAACATTTCCTTCAATCATGAATTTTGTTGTTGTTGTTCAGTCATTGCAATAATATCTGATTCCTTGTGACCCCATTTGAGGTTTTCTTGCCAAAGATACCAGAGCAGTATGTCATTTCCTTCTCCAACTCATTTTACAGATGAGGAAAATGAGGCAAATAGAGTTAAATGATTTATCCAGGGTCACACAGCCAGTAAGTATATGAGACTGCATTTGAACTCGGGTCTTCTTGTCGCTAGGGCAGGCTCTCTGTCCACTGAGCCACCTACCTGCCCTAAATTTTTTGACAAAAGCGTTATTAGAAGGGACCCACTAGTCTGCTGAAGGGGACTAGAACACAAAAGAAGTTAAAAACTCCTACTCCAAAACGTTTCTCAGAAACAGAATGTCATGATCAGATTTGTACTTTAGGAACATCACTATGGCACTTGCAAGGAGGATGTCATAGAGAGTGAAGAGACTTGAGGCAGTTTATTGACTTGTATTTGTGTGTGTACATAAATTGTGTATTTGTGTATATATGGATCCCATTTGTGTGTGCATGTATCTTAATGTAATCCTATAAAATTATATATAGAGAATTAACCTAATCGTTGTGCTGAAACCACATATTACAAGGACTTGGGAAATTGTTTGTACTTAATTATTAGTATTAACGAGTTGAAGGCATATTGATCAACCTCTGTATGTCCCGCTAAATATTAAGTAGCTAATGATTGATAACCCTCATACCATACTAGATAAAAGGAGAATTTTCTCCATAGATTCTCTTTTCAGATCATGTGGCTTCCATTCCACAACATATATATATACATATATAATTTATATATATTCATATAACTACAGATATTATTCAAGGAAGCGGGGGGTGGGAAGGGCTCTAGATGAGCCAGAATTATTTCAGAGTGAGATAAATAACTGAGAGCTATAAGATTCCCCTAAGAACTCTTTGCTACTCATTTGAAAAACTTGAAATTAGCTTTAGAATAAGCTCCATCCATGCTACCAGGCGATGATCCTCTCCTGGCATATTTTCCTCTCTTCTGATATGATTCACAGGCTGCCACTTATATTGCCATCAAAAGGCCAAAGGAAATGAATTTGGCAAAAGACCTCGGTCTGGAAATAGGGCTTACATCATGAAAAGAATCAGGAATTTCTTGTACCTACTTGTAAACTATGAGAAATTAAGTTCAAGTTCACATTTGGGAAAAATGAGAGTGGTCAAAGGTAACCTAATGAAGAAAATGTTAATAATGCAGCTGAAACCTAAAAGTATGTCATGCATATTTTTTTCCTGAAGAACTGGTTGTTAAACATTTACCAGCACACCCTTGGCAGTTAGGGTGCTTGAGGGGAAATCAGTGAAATGGGAATTGGCATGGAAAGAAAAAATATGAGCTTGTCACTGAATTCATTAGAAAAAAAAGAGAATGTTCTGGGGGGTTAGTAGTTAACAGTGACTGGACTCTAGATTGGAAGATAAATTTAGATAGGATCGACTTCAAAGGAAGAGAAAAACATTGCAAAAGAAAATGAATAGGAAGGACTCAGCATTAACTGGGAGTAAGAGAGTGGTCAATTAGTATTTGGAAAATTACATAACAATTTCACCAACTTTCCCAGGGATAAAAATTCAACTTTTTAATGCCAATATTCTTCTGGTGATCATGGATCACTCTGAATAATAGACTATGACAATCTCTGAAGAACTCAATGGAATATTTATAGACAAAGAGGAAAGCAAAAAAGCTTACTTGGAAAAACCTAGAGAGTCATTTACCTATTCCTCAGATAAATTGCTGGTTTAGGAGTCACTTCTTTTCATAATTCTTTTGGAATTTCAAATTTCCTTCCACAAAGGGATTAACTAGGAAAAATGTTTTACAGGATTACACATGTAAAATTTATATGAGATTGCTTACCATATGAAGGAGAGGGAGGGAAAGTATTTGGGATTCAAAATTCATATTAAAATGTTGGAAACGGTTTATACTTGTAATTGTGGGGTAAATAAAATCATTTTTTAATTTAAAACTATAAATATGTGCGAGTAAAAAATGTTTGTCTAGATATTTCAAACTCAAAAAATACATTTTTCAAAATTACACAGCTCATGGAGGCTAGGATACCCAACAATTCACATCTATGTGTTTTCAGAACTTTTGTTAGTTGCTGAGCATATAAATACAAAAATGAAATAGTTTCTTCTCTCCAGGAGTTTACAATCCATTGGAAGCAACAAAATATAAAATGATGAATTCAAAATGCATATAAAATAAATACAAAGTAATTGGTTGGGTAGGGAATTGGTGTTTGTTGGAATTTTTTTTTTACATTTTTTATTTGGGAGAGAACAAAGTGAAGAGAGTAGTGAATGCTCAGGCACACGAAGTCCATGTCAGATTGAAGTGTAGGATTAAGTTATCTGAAAATTTGTTTTAATTCCTTATTTCACTTTTTCTAGTCCAGATCTTTCCATCGCCTTAGTATTTATCTTGACTTTAACATTATAGATTTTTTAAAAGAGTTTTTTTCACATCTTGATTTTCCTCTAACTTTGAATTCAATAGCATTTGCAAATCCATGCACAACCCTTGTTTAGAAAGGGAAGGGAGTGATATTGAACAAGTCAAGAGATTCTCAGAAGCACCAAAGGAGTTTTCCATCTCATGTGAGAAACTAATAAAGACATGAAGAGCCTCTCTTGAAGAGTAAAATTCTCAGAAAGCTTAAGATACCTCTTTTCTCCCCTTATTCAAGTTTAACCAAAAGCCACTTGTTTTTAATGTACTAAAAGCAAATTAATGACATTAGTGATTTTCTGAAACAGAAAAATAAATGGTATGTCTTGAAAGGCAAATCTGCCCTAAGGAGACATTTATTCACTTAATTAAAAAGCAGTTGTCTATTATGTTTTCTTAGGAAAATGACTTAGCAATCATCTTGTTTATCACCTTTGCATCCACAATAAGAGAAAATAGAATTGTTTTCATCTCTTCATTCAACTGAATAGAAGGATCATTTTTCACATCTCTCCTAATCGATAAAATGAGGAAGATGGACTAGGTCCCTTTGAGCATGAACGTTTTATAATTTTCCTGAACTGCTACAGAAAAAATACAAACATATACGAAGATAGAGAAAAAGAGGAGAAGAAATGAAGCAATAACAGTGTAATATAATAGGGAGAAAATCCTAATTTGGGAGTCAAAAGACCTGTATTCTAGTTTAAGCTTTACTAATAACAAGTTCTATGACCTTGACAAATTCTTTCTCTAAGTAGGATTAAGCTTCCTCATTTATAAAAATGAAAGAGTATAACTAGGCAATCCTCAAAGCCTCTCCCATATCTAAAACTATAAGCATAAGAGCTTATCAAGGGACTCCACTAGGTCAAAGATTTTTTAAACTTTTTTGTGTGATAAACTCCTTTGGCAATCTTGTAAAGCCTGTAGACCTCTTTTCAGAATAATGTTTTTATAAACATAAAATTAAATGAACAGGATTATAATAGAAACCAATAATATTGAAATAAATTTATCCAAGAAAGTTTTTCACCAACTTCATGGACTCCAGATTAAGAAACCTTGCTCTTCATGGTAATAGATGGTCTTATATGGGAGACTAAATAGTATCTTTGCTCTAGCATTTGATGATTCCTTCCTCTCACTGACATCCAATAGAGTTCTTGACACATCTATTAATAGCCTAAATTTTGTGTGTGTGTCAGGGAGGGGTACCTTTTAATTCTATCTCAATGCTTTTTTTAAAATGTTTCATCCTATCTTCATGTGGTCTAAAGGCCAGAATGGTCAGTTCATAGAATCTTAGATTTAAAAGGATCTTTGGAGGTTATCAAATCCACTCTGATAATGCACAACCATCAGAAACTTCATAACTAGATGTAAAAATAATACAGGAGCCAGAAGAAGGATTTTCAGGTTACTGATTTTTAGAGCAGAATACCTTTAAAAGACTCTCATTCAAACTTTCCTTCCTCCCAGATGAGAGAAGCTATACCATATAGCTATAGAGAGAGAGAGAGAGATGCTGATTTTATTCCCCCACCCCCTTCTGGTATAGTCTCCAACCAGCAAAATTAGGAAGGTACCTCCCTCACTCTCAATTGGCTAAGCTGCTTGAGCTCAGTTCTCCTCTCCACTGTTTCTACCTACCAGAAACCTAAACCTCCCTCTCCTTGGTGATGACTACCACTAACCATCTTCTCCTGCTTATCCCTTCTGAATTCAGACTACCTTTAATATGAAAGGAATCTTATTTCTAGATAATGTTTTCAGACCCAATGTGACTATAGCTCAAAGCCTAATTAATTGTAAACTAGTTATTTACTTTGAAGCTTTGGAATGTTCACTGATGTCTCTGGTGTGAGCTCTTTCCTCCATAATATAGATCTCAAGCCCCTCTTGATGGGAGGATTATATCAATGTGGAAAGAACATTGGCTTTTAGACTCATTGAACTGGGTTTGAAGCCTAGCTAATCTACATACTATTTGTATGAAGTTAAAGCACTTAGTCACACTATAATTTCATTTCCCCGTCTATAAATCAACCACAATGGACTATCATAATTGGAAACTGTCTGATCTAGAAAGGGACAGTGATGGTTTGAGAACAATCTTAATGTGCTTGGTTTGGTTGTTTTTTTAGGAGGTGTCTGCTGGAAGCTTGGATCTAAGCTCAGTGTTCATACACCACCTAAAATGCCTCCATGTGACTTCACACCTGAAAGATACGAGGTAGGACTCAGTGTTTTAGAAGTAGTCAAAGGAGTTCTTCACTACAAAATGTACATGGCAGATAATATCTGTAATTTTCCTCCATTGCTACAGAAGAAATACAAACATGTACAAAGATAGAGAAAAAGAGGGGAAGAAATGAAGCAATAACAGTGTAATATAATAGGGAGGAAAATCCTAATTTGGGAGTCAAATATCTGTGTAATGCAGAGAGTGACAAACAGAAAACTAAGCTCTGTTTTTTACTAGCTGCATGGCCAGTCACTTGCATGACTCTGACTGTAGTATGTTGGAATTTCTCATTCTTCTTCATCATTTCCCTGAGATGGATGCACACCCCTTTGTGTGTTGCCTTCCCTCATGAGATTGTAAAATACTTGAAAGCAGAGACTATCTATTTTTTTTATTTGTGTCCCCAAAACGTAACACAGTCTAGCACAGAGTAGGCACTTAAGAGATATTTCATACCTATTGTTTACCTCTTTGAGTCTCTATTTATTCATCAGTGGCGAGACTGGATTCATAACTTAGGTTATCCCCAAAGTCTCTTTCAGTTCTAATATTCTGTTTCTAATTCAACTTACAAGTATTCTTGCATCCTACTAAAGGTAGTCCATCTCATGGGAAAATCCTCCACACACACACAGATCTTTATATTAATTCTTGGTAACATTTGAAGTAAAAGGCAACATGGTAGAGTGGATAGAAATCTGGGCTTGTAGTCAGGAAGACCTACATTCAAACCCCACCTCTGACACATAATTACTGTGTAACTCTAGAGAAACCAGTTGGGCATTCTCAGTACCTCAGGCCAATCTCTTAAACTAGAACTGGAAGTCAAAGAATCAGGTTGTATGTGGTTAGAGGAAATTCCTCACTGGGAGCTCCCTACACCAATTAAATCACAGGTCCAGTAAAAAAAAATTCATAGAATCACTCATTTACCTGACATGTATTCAATTACAAATTTTCTCATTGTGAAGTAATCCCTTCCACCAATTCAGATGGAAATCATATACAACTTAGTAGATATGCCTTAATTAATTGCCTGAGACTCATATTAAATGACTTGCCCAGGGTCACTCAGCCAGTATTTCAGTCAAGATCTCAATCCAGGCCTTCCTGACTCTAAGACCTGCACTATTCGCTATACTATATAATTCTCTTACATTATAATATCATATGCTTTATTTCCAAAGTTCACTTTTTGCAATATTGTTTTTGAAGATGTTTTATTCAATGGAAGGGCATCAAGGAGAACAGAAAATAATCATCTCCAATATCCAGTTGTTTCCTAATTTGAAATATATTGTATATTGGTTGTTTCCAGAACAACTCAGGTCTCTTTTCTGACCAAAAGATATGAATTATGACCTATGATAGACCAGGTACCCAGTCCTAAGGAGAGAAGGAAATATCAGAATTTGACTTGAATTATTTTGAATGTCAATTAAAGCCATCAATGGTTCATAAAACACATGATCTAAAGTCTATTCAAAAACCCTTCAGGTAATGGATAATATTTAAGTTTAATCAGTATTTCAACAGAAAACAGAGAAACTAAAACATAGCAAAAAAAAAGAAAGAAAGAAGAAAGAAAGAAAGAAAGAAAGAAAGAAAGAAAGAAAGAAAGAAAGAAAGAAAGAAAGAAAGAAAGAAAGAAAGAAAGAAAGAAAGAAAGAAAGAAAGAAAGAAAGAAAGAAAGAAAGAAAGAAAGAAAGAAAGAAAGAAAGAAAGAAAGAAAGAAAGAAAGAAAGAAAGAAAAGGAAGGAAGGAAGGAAGGAAGGAAGGAAGGAAGGAAGGAAGAAGAAAGAAAGAAAGAAAGAAAGAAAGAAAGAAAGAAAGAAAGAAAGAAAGAAAGAAAGAAAGAAAGAAAGAAAGAAAGAAAGAAAGAAAGAAAGAAAGAAAGAAAGAAAGAAAGAAAGAAAGAAAGAAAGAAAGAAAGAAAGAAAGAAAGAAAGAAAGAAAGAAAGAAAGAAAGAAAGAAAGAAAGAAAGAAAGAAAGAAAAGAAAACTCTTCTTCCCTGAATCCATTTGTTCTGCAAGGAATTCAGATAAAAAATCTCCCAAAAAAGAAAAAAACCCAAAAGTGTGATTTTAACCTAGGCTGCTTCTCTCCTCTCAACTGATAAGGCTTTACTCCATCAGTGGCAGTATAAATATGGTTGGAAGAGCCTTTTCTCCCTCTGGAAGCCCATGCCAGAATGATCGAACTCAGTAACTCTTGAACTCTCGGGACTTCCTGAACTTTCATAACAAGATCATTTTCTCTGACCCTTACTCATACAAAGAAACAGCCGGAAATCTGATATCCTCGAATTCCTCTCTGAGGCTACCAGCATAGGCCACACTGGCCATGGGTGTCTTCTGCCAATTATAACTTTTGGAAAATGGAAAGAAGAAGGTAATTCCCTCCCCATTCCTTGTCTTCACGAGACAATGCATAAGAGCACATGAAAAAAATTAAATTGTCATTTCAGTCAATAATTCACCTCTATGTGTCATAAGGAAAATATAGTTCTTCTGGCAGAAATCTCACCACTAATTCTCATGCATCAATAATCTTGGAAACAAATCCTGGCCCTGGTTACCAATCAGGATCACGGTTCAAGGTATGCCTAGATTAAGGATTTGGTTGTCTTTTTCAAAAAGATAGTTCTTAAAGAAAGAGGGAGCACTTGATGTGGAATAAAATTCCTGACATGCCAGGATGGCCTCCTCCTCTTTTTCAAATAGCTCCACTCTCTGCTTTCTATCATTCTTCTAAGTAGGGATGAGGACCTTTATTTTTTTTATTTATTTTTTATTTATTTAAATGTATTCATTTAAAAATGCCAGACTTCCTAGCTCTGTGACCCTGGGCAAGTCACTTGAACTCCTTTGCCTAGCCCTTACTGCTCAAGGCAAAAGCCTTGGAACCAAAGCACAGAATTGATTTCAAGATGGAAGGTAAGGTTTTTTTTTTTAATATAAATAAAACAAATATATTTGTGTGTCTATTAGATTGTAAACTTGACGAGAGTAGGCACCTGGTCTGAATTGTATTGCCCTCAGTCTCTGCATTTAGCATATAATAAATGCTTTTTTATTGAATTAAATTTATTGAATTGAACTCATGAATTCTCTTTCTACAGTCTCTGCCTTATAATCAGATACTGGAGATTCGGAAACAGAATTTTTCACCCCAGATGTCCACTTATTTCCAGAAGCCCTTGTTACTTCATCAAGGATATATGCAATGGTTATTTGACTATGAAGGAAAAAGATATTTAGATCTTTTTTCAGGGATCGTCACTGTTAGCGTTGGCCATTGCCACCCGTAAGTATTTCTTGAATTATCTAAGTATCTTGAAAATACAGGGTTTGGAAAGGAAACTAGACTAATAGTTTGTGTGGGGGAAGGGCCAACTGGGAGTGGCAGTTGGGTCTTGTGACTAGCACTTCCTTCCTGCCCGGTGAAGACGGGGATCCTGGTGTTGGAGGAGAGAGGAGCTTGTTCAGCCCAGTCTGGAGTGGCATGCTCTTCTTGGTTCAGCCCAAAGACACAGGCTTCTAAAGGTTAGAATTGTTCTTGTTTGCTTTCTGTGTACTGCTAAGATTCTGAATTAGAACAATGAGAGTAGATGGGAGTGGGACAAACTCTCTGCCAGCCTCTGGGGCCTGGCCTCAGGTCTGAAGCTGAGGAAAATTCCACTCCCAACTAGTTATTAAACTTTATGTTATTTGAATTCGCAGTCAGATAAGTGGACTATCTTTCCTGGTCATAGAGGGAGCTGAACTTCAGTTCAGTCATCAAGGCAATAAAAGACCTTATCAGACCCCTGCTGTTTCCTCTCAGCAGGGGGCATCTCCCTCCTCTGCTTCACCAAACAGTGTTCCCTCTCTCCCCTTAACTCCTCCTTACCCCTATACAAACCTCCCATTATTCCCCATTTATCCTCCTGTTTTCCAAATCCCTTTTCCTTTCCCAATAAATATTACAGTTTTTGGCAGAGCCAGCTAGGTTTTCCAACCTATTTTGTCAAGAATTTGGAAAAAAAAAAGTCAGTTGGAGGTTTCAGAGAAGTTGGGCCTGCATACATTTCAAAAGCCGGTGTGACTGTGAAAAGTAACCATTTTTGAGAGCAGTGCTGAGTGCAACTAATCTGCCTAGTGATACCACGCCCAAAAGAAACCACTCCTCCTGAAGGGAGGAGGCAACTCTTAAAGGGCCAGACTTAAAAACATTGTTTTTTCTGTTGCAAAAGATTTTCAAGATACAAGACAGCAAAGAAACTATTACTTGCCATGGGTAATCTAGCCTGGATTGCATATTTCTTTTATATGCTTTACGACTTATTTTTTGTCATGATTCCGGATTATATTTATTTTCTGCTTAGCATCTATGAAACTTTGCAATGGCTGAATATAAGTATGTATAGCTTGATTTCATTCATTCCCACATCTGCTGGAGCATTATTCTTCGTAACCCAATTATACCATGCCCTAAAAAAAGGTGTGCATCTAAGTTTTTGGAAAAAAGCAAAAGATAATGAAATGGCTGTGACGATTTTATCCATAAAAGAGGAGATGATGCAACTAAAGGAAATGATGAAGCAACTGAGTGAAGAGATACAATGTTGCAAAGGTATTAACACACAACAAGACATACCTAAAAATAACAATGTAGTTCAGCAAGAAAATACAGATGGGGCTGAAGGTGGAATACCAATATTGCCACTAAGAGATCAAACAAGCCTACAACCAGATAGCGGCATAATTCATATGAAAGCACATAAACCATTTACAACAGCTGACCTTGAAAGTCTGAAAAGACAAATGCCTTCCTGGTTTTCAGAACCGATGAGATACTTAAAAGAATTTAAAAGAGAAATTAGGCTTTATGATCCAGATTTCCAGGACACTGAAATTCTTCTCTCAGAATTATTTTCAAAAAGGGAAAAACAACAATTCATTGATGAAACAAGAAAAAATCCAAATTTAACATCATGGCCAGAGGAAGAAACAGACTTAGAGTTATCTAATAATGAAAATCTATGTTACCTAAGAAAGGCCAGAGAATATTTATTAAAGGCAATGAAAAGTTTTTCAAAAAGACCAAATACTTGGAGAAAATTTGAGAGATTGAGACAGGAAAGTGGGGAACATCCATCAAAGTTCCTCGATAGAGTGATTGAAGTAGCAGAGGATGTTCTTGGATTTGAAAATTTAACTGAACAAAATCTCCAACACATAAGGGGACAATTTGTGAAAGGCAGTAACACACCTATTAGATCATATTTTAAACTTCAATGCCCAGATTGGGAAACACTAAGTCTGGAAGATTTAAGAAAAACTGCAACTTACATATTTTCAGGTCATAAAGAAATGCTAGAGGAAAAGGATGAAATAATAAAAGACCTTAAAGCCAAACTCAAGGAGGCAAATAGCTCAAGTAAATATAAAGAAATTGAAGAAATAAAATATCTAGCCACTCTGCAATCATACAAACCCACAAGAAATTACACTCAAAGCAATCAAAGGAGAAATTTACCCAGATGTTTCCTTTGTGGAAAAATGGGTCACATGGTTGGAGACTGTTATTTAAAGGCACAATTATTCGAAGCTAATAACAAACAGAGGTCTTGGAAAAGCAACGTAAAGTATAGCAGCAATAATACACAAACAAATGCAAAATGTTGTGATTGTAATTGCAAGAAATCATTGCAAGCACCAAATTTAGAAACCATGGAGAGATACATCCAACAAGGAGCGAAACCACATTATTCTCAAGTAGTCCTTTCACAATAAATATTACCTTAAATGTGACCTCTGCATTGTGCCAAATATGAGCTCTTGGAATTATAGCATCCAAGCATCTTCTGATGCATTTTTTCTGAGAACAATGGGATTAGGCTATCAAGAGAAAACTGTAGAAGAAAAGGAAGAGGAAATAAACAAGTGGAAATTGAATTTTATTAACATTAAGTATTTATTATCATCATCACAATCATCCCCAATGTAATTATAAATCTATATACATTCACAAATGTACCTGTAATTTTTAACTGTCACCCCAGAACCATGACTAGGGCAAGGTGACCAGAATTTTACCCCAGGCCATCAACATGGTGGGTCCCACTTCCTCCTCACATTGATCTTCCAGCCTGACAGCAATAAGTCCTTACACTAAAGCCACTTTCCCCAAATTAAAGTTGCCAGTTTTCTCTGCCCTCTACTTTGCTCAAAGCTTAGGGAGTCAGGGGGTTGGTTGTCATTTGGGAGCTGGAGTCAGACTATCTAATAATAATAATATTTAGTATTTAATAAGCACCCACTATGTGCCAGAAACTGAGCTACGTACTTTACATTGATTTTCTCATTGGATTCTCATCCTGGGATATAAGTACTATGATTATCCCCATTTTATGGTTGAGGAAATTGAGGCAAACAAACTTTATTTGCCCAAGGTTACACATTTAGTAAATTTCTGAGGCAGGACTTGAACTCGGGTCTTCCTGACTCCTGGTCTGGCTTTCTATCCATTGTGTCAAGGTAGGTTTTGTCCCTCTCCCAGGAAAATATACTCAATTGCTAGGAACTATTCTCTGTTTCTCTACCTGTTGATTAAAAACTTCTTGCTATGGCTCTATCACGCCTTATGATTATATATCTTACAGTCCAAAAGAAAGCAAAGGAAAAACTTAAACACACACACACACACAAAAATAAGTTCATGGAGGAAGTATGAAGACCATGGAGACAAAGGAATATATTTGTGAGTGAAAGAGAGAAGGAAGATGTTCTCTAATCTTCATATTGGTTCTGCATTTCTGGAAAATGTTGAAGCTTTTATTTTAATATTTAATTTTTTATTATAGACTTGATACAAGCATAAACATTTCAATATATGAAGAACTAAGGAGATTATCCAGAGGAGTGCAGTTTTTTGTTTCATTTTATTTTATTTTTCCCCAATTACATGTAAAATAGTTCCCAACCTTTCTAAAAAAATTTTGAGTCTTGAATTCTCTATCTCCTTTCTATTCCTCTCCACTATCCCAACTGAGATAGTAAGCAATCAGTATAGGTTTTATATGTGCAAGCATGTAAAATGCTTTTCCTTATTATTCCTTTTGTGGAAAGAAACAAACCAAAAACATACTAAGAAAGTGAAAAAAGTTTGGTCTGGATTCAGACTCTATTAGTTCTGTTAGTTCTGTTTCTAGAAGCCAATGGCTTTTTTTATCATGAATCTTTTGAGGTTGATTCAGATCATTATATTGTTAGAATAAGAAAGTTATTCATAGTTGTTCATCTTACAATATTGCTGTCAGAGTACACAGAATACAATGTACTCCTGGTTCTGCTTACTTCTTTCTGCATCAATTCATATTAAGTCTTCTGAGGTTTTTCTGAGTTCCTCTTGTAAGTTCATAGAACTATCAAAGAAACAAATATATAAAAAAAGTTATCAATTAAAAAGAAAAGCTCACAAACCATACACACACAGAGGAGGTTAAGAACTCTTAAATATAATAGAAACAGAAAACTTCTCTTATAAGTTCTATAGTCCAACAAACCAAACTAAAAAGTTGGCCATCTCAGAGAATGCCTTTCAAAGCTATGACCAGAAGGAGTATTCACATCAAACAAGGGACAACAATGATCAGAAACAGTAAAACAGAAACCGATTACACAAAATTGAAAAGTTTTTTCACCAGCAAAATGAATGCAAGTAGAATGAAAACAATAAATTACAGAAAATTTTGCATAGCAAATTTCTTAGTGAAATTTTTTTTTCCTTCATGTTGGTTCTTTGTGAATATATGCTTTTCCCTCTATAAGACAAGAAGTTGCTCATTAGAGATGAGATTTTAAAATTTTATTTAACAAGCCACATTTCATATGTTATAAAAATCAGTATGACAGAAATCTTGCTTTCTTTAATTAATTCATTTAAAACAGGGGTTCTTAACCAGTGATCAGTAAATTTCTGTCTTTGTCTGTAAGTGTGCACACACACATATAATTGTATGTTGTGTTACATACAATTTAGATTATATATTATAAATTATATAATTGTATTATATATAGTATATCTATATATACAATTGTATATACACATAAATACAATTTATGTGACATATTATGCAATTATGTGTATATATCCACAGTTTTATATGCACATACAAAATTGTATTTCAATATGATTTGTTCCCTTTGTGATCCCATGAGTTCTCCTTTATGCACTTATAAACATTATTCTGTCAAAGAGATCTAGGATGCAAAAGAAGTTCAAGAAACTCTGCTGTAGACAATAACCTATAATGGTATTCTGCTGTGTACCAGATCCATTCCAAGCTCCCCTACCTAGCTTGCACAGACCTCCCCAGTTGGCTTTTACCCTCTCACTACCACTTACATGAGTTTTCATGTGTCTCCAAAATGAACTCTCTGGTCCTATCAGGCTGGTCTCCCCACATGTTTCCCCATTTGAAGTAAATAGGCACATCAGATTTTTCTTTCCTTTTTTTTCTTTTTCTTCTCTTTGTATTTTACTTACTCTAGTATAAAATAGTCTCATCACTGAAATTTATGTCTATCCTTTCTATGTGTTCCAGTAAGTTACACCCTTCCTTTGATGCCTTTAGACAAATTATTTATTTATGCTTTTTTTCAAGAAGGCTGACCAGGGAAGCTAGATGACTCAGTGGGTACAGAGCCAAGCCTGGAGTTGGAAGGATGCGGGTTCAAATATGATCTCAGACACTTCCTAGCTGTGTGACCCTGGATCACTTAACCCCCATCGCCTAGCCCTTATCACTCTTCTGCCTTAGAACCAATACTTACTATTGATTCTAAGGCAGAAAGTTAGGAATTTTAAAAAGTTGACACTCATCTCCTCCATTTTTAATATTTCAAAGGAAGAAAATCTCATTTGACTGTCCATATAAGAAAAATGAATTCACAGTTTCTTAAAGGAGATGAAAAAATATCAAGGCTTATATTCAGGTATTTTCACTTTCCAAACTCTTCAAAGGAAAATCTTGGAAATTTAGTGTTGTTAGGAACCCCAAGTCAACTAATCCAGTCTCCCTTTCAAGGCAAAAATCCCCTCTATGAGTCCCCTGATAAGCAACCACTCCACCTCTGGTGGCATATCTCAATTAACAAGAAGCTTAATCCCTAAAGAGTCAGCCTTTTCCATCTTTGGACACTTCTCTTTCTTAGAAAGTTACTTTTTCATACTGAACTGAAATTGTACTGCTTTTGAAAGTGGTTACACATGGAGTAACATATGGTGTGTTAATTTGGATGGTTCTGTTCTCCTTGTATTATTCCCAGAAGGGTGACTACAGCTGCACAAAATCAGTTTGGGCGCCTGTGGCATACAAGTCCTGTCTTCTTGCATCCTGCAATCCATGAATATGCAGAGAAGCTGACAGCCCTTCTTCCTGAGCCACTTAAGGTAAAATGCTCCAATTCCAAAGTGATGACAATCTCAATATCCCAATCCCAGAAGGTTGCATCACTGCAAATGGAAATGAGACTAGGTAGAAGAGTTCCTAGAATACAGAGGAGAAGCAGCATGGTATAGCAGAAAGAACATAGACTTCAAGTGAGGACCTGAATTCAAATTCAGTCTCTGATAACATTCTCTGGATGACTTTGGGCAAGTCACTTAAACCCCTTTAGCCTCAGTATCCTCAACTGTAAAATGAGAATATTAAACTAGAAGACTTCTGAGGTACCTTCTACCTCTGGGATCTTTAATTGAAAGAAAGGAAGATTATTTAGCAGAAATAAGAGAAAATAATTTATGAATGATTGGTGAAATGTGTAGAAAAGAGATGTTAAAGTTGATGAGCTTTTATTTGTCTATGTATTTAAGCTGTTTCCCTTCTTCAAGTCTTACTTTACTAGAGCTTTCCTTTAATAATACTTTACAAAAGTATATGTTACCTGCAGGTTAAATGCTTCTACAATTCCTTTTGCATGGTGATACTTTTCTTGGTGATTGGCCTCACCAAAATAATTTGCATTTCTCCTTTGACAAGAGCTATAACTAGGTTTATCACACAATACCAAAATATCCAGGCATATTATCTCAAAATTCATTTATCTGGATATGTTCCCTAAAGGCAATCAAGGATACAAATTGGCTAGATTTTTATTAAATTGTAGCACTTCTCTTGTGCTTACAATGTATGGAACAGTGCCTTGCACATACTGTGTCCTTGAATAAATGCTTGTTTAATGTAGTGGAATGGAATGGAAAAGAAAATCTACATTCCACTCACTATTTAGGAACAATAACATTTCAAAACCTCAACCCAAGGTTCCACCAATATTTCACCCTATTACTAAGAACTCTACAGATGTAACCTTCAATAAGAAAAACAGTACTTGATTAAAACATGATGTAATTTAATAGCAAGGAAGTCAATCAAGAAGAACACCCAAAAGGAAGCCTGTCTCTTGAAGGGCACAGTTGTGTGGCACTGACAGAATCAGATATAGATGCCTGGCAAGGATAAAGACTCACTTCTTAAAAGACTTTTTCCATGTGAAGAATACTGGCAACTCTGTCTCCATAAGCATCTCCTGCAGAATCAGGGAACTATTATGGTATTGCATAGATATGACTTTAGTATTTATAGTTATATGTAGCATACCATATTTTATTTTTAATTATATTTTTATTTTATATATTTTATTATTTGTTATATTTTTAAATTATATATTTTTTAAAAGATGAAGATCTTGTTTTTAGATGTTCAGGATTAACTCTTTGTTTTCCTGATTTTAGATCTCCAAGATTGCTTATTGCCTTTGAGTTCCAAAGAAAAGTTGGATTGAAGATTAAGATAAAGATACACACAGAAGATTAGGGATATAGTGAGTGGGGAAAGAGTGAGAATAAGTGCTTCATCAGAAAGAGCCAAGGTCATTCAAACAAAGATACATGCCAACATTAAATCAATTCCTCGTGGCTTTGAAACTCTACCCACTGAATTCTCTCCTTAGGGCTAGCCCTTACACTATCCTCTTTAATATAGTTTTATTTGTTTCATTAAATATTTCCAAAGTACATTTTTAATTGCATAACATTCACTTCATTAAATTATGAGTTCCAAATTCTCCCCTTCCCCTATTCCTTGAGAAACCAACCAATAGGATATTGACTATACACACAAAGTATAACCAATGATATCTTAATTGATTAATCCAATGGCCTTTTTTCTGATCCTCATTCCCCTTGACCTCTCTGTAGCCTTTGAAACTGTCTATCCCTCTCTCCTCCTTGATACATCCTTCTCTTTAGGTTTTCAAGACACCACTCTCTCCTGGTTTTCCTCCTACCTTTCTGCCTGCTCCTTTTGAGTCTCCCTTACTTGATCTCCATCCACGTCATTTCCACTAAGGGTGCTGTCTCTGGCCCTCTTCTCTTTTCCTTATGTACTGGTTCCCTTGGTGATACCATCAGCTCCCATGGATTTAATTATCAACTTTGCTGATGATTCTCAGATCTAATTATCTATGCCTAAAGTCTCTACTGACTCCCAAACTCAAATCTTCAACTGCCTTTCAGACATCTCTGTTCTGATCAAGACATTCCATCTCTGGACTCTGGACATTTTCTTTGGCTGTCCCCCATGACTGGAATACTCTCCCCCCTCTTCTCTACCTCTTCTCTTTCCTTGCTTGCTTCAAGTCCCAGCTAAAATCACACTTTCTTACAGGAAATTCCTCCTAATGATAGTGCCTTCCCTCTATAGATTATCTCCAAATTATCCTTTTTGGTATTAGTGTTCAGTCATTTCAGTAGGATTCAACTCTTTGTGACCCATTTGGGATTTTCTTAGCAAAGATACTAGAACAGTTTGCCATTTCCTTCTTCAGGCCATTTTACAGATAATGAGACTGAGGCAAACAGAGTTAAGTGGTTTACCCAGTGTTACACAGCTAGGAAGTGTCTGAGGCCAGATTCCAGTTCAGGAAAATGAGTCTTTCTCACTCCAAGCCTGGCATTCTATCCACTGCACCACCTAGCCATCTAAATCATCCTGCATGTAGCTTATTTGTACATAGCTGTTTGTAGGTTTTCTCCCCTTATAAGTCTGAGCTTCTCAAAGACAAGGACTCTTTGCCTTTCTTTGCATCCTCAGTGATTAGCAGTGCCCAGCACATGAGGGGGTGATTAATAAATGTTTTTGACTGAGTGACTGGCCATGGATATTCAGCAAAGGTTTTTTAGAAAAATGGGGATTAATTAATTAATTTACAAGGCTGTTATTTAACTAATTAATGAACTTACAATGCTGTTATAATGGCCAAATATTTTAATATGCATAGAGTGGTTCATTAATTTATCCAGATAGTCACATAAATCTGTGATTTCATTAATGAAAGTATTCTCTCAAAAGCTACATATTACAAGCCACATATGCCTACCTATGCATGGCATGGTATTACCAAATATGTGTTAATATTGTCTAAGCCGAGCCCTCTTTAGAGATCATCTTTAATGATCTTCAACAAATTAATGTTTTTAAATTAAATAAATGACCCTGTCTTACTTTTTCCTCTAGGTTGTTTACTTTACAAACAGTGGCTCAGAAGCCAATGATTTGGCTATGATGATGGCACGAAGCCATTCTCAGAATGTTGACATCATTTCTTTCAGGTAATCAAATCTCAGGGAATTCAATTTTAAAGATAGTAACTTTAGGGGGCAACAAGCAGCACAGTGGATAGAGTACTAGACCTGGAGTCGGGACAACCTGGGTTCAATTCTGGCCCCAGATATTTCCTAGCTATGTGCCCTCAGCGAGTCATGTAACTCCACAGCCCCTGACACTCCTCTGTCTTAAAATTAATATTAAATGGGCATCAAAGTGGAATGAAAACCAGGCCTGGGTTTGATCCTGGGTTTAAATCTAGCCTCAGACACTTCCTAGCTGTGTGATCCTGGGCAATTCACTTAACTCCAACTGCCTAACTCTTACCTCTTTTCTGGCTTGTTGATGGAAGGTAAGCATTTAAAAAATAATAAATAATATTTATTAATTAATATTAAATAATATATAATAATTAACAATAAATTAAATATTAAATTAAAATAATTAATATTTGAAAATATTAATGAAGAATAAAAAGCATTTAAAATAATCAACATTAATTAGCATTAAGACAGAAGGTCTTATCATTGCTCTGAGCATTTCATTTACAATATTTGTACTTGACTATAGCATGTAATACAATCCAGGCTGCCAGATAGTGAATAACTCCATATCCTTCAGTGAAATGGATTTCATTTACATAGATGCTTCCCCCAATGTTGCCAATTGTAATTCTTCCACACCTAAGTAAATGATCTTCATTGGTTGCTGTAGCCATCATCCATTCCTCCATTCTCTGGTGATGGCTCTGAGTTTAGCTAGGCTTATCCTCAGAGGCCTCTCCAACCCAGTGAGAGCTTATTTTCCACTAGCATAATCATGGAGAACCAAGAATCATTTCTACTTCATCATGAGGCAAGGAAACAGAACTTTCACAAAGGAAATAATTCCACAGACCTACAACATGCTCATAGGCCAACACTAGCACTAGATTCCTTTTCTATGGCATACTAACAGAATTTTGTAGAAGAAAAAAAAGAATCGTTTATGAACTAGGTTTTGTTATTATAATATCAGCAGAAACGAGAAAGAAATTGTCCCATTTTCTTGGTTGCCCCCCAATAAATTTCTCCCTAAATGACCCCGTAGGAGTCCCTTCCAGTTCTAATTCTATGATCCCATGATTAAATGGTAACTAACCTTCCCTTCATTATAGTATATGCAATAATATATTTTTAAAATCAAGATATGCTTGTAGTAACTACACATAATATTACCTGAACTGAAGGGTAATATTTCCTATCAATGAAAAAGAACACTAAATTTAATGTAAGTCACATTTTTATAAATAGATGATAATTTCTGAATCCAAACTATGACCTCTTTTTCAAGGTATGACATTTGGGGGATGATACATTTGTTCAAATGATACTAGTCTTGCCCAGAACATGTTTGGAATAACTCATTGCGATTTGCATTCAGAACCTAGGAATACCTTCTATTAAGTCTCAAGGATGGCAAATAATTCTTACAGGGTGGCCTTGAGAATGATCAAAAGCCATTTGGAATCAAATCTCCTTAATGAGTTGTTGGTTTTGGGCTGCAAGATCTTTATTGTAGTGAGAAGAGGATGGGTAAGCTTCTTGAGAGTAGACAGAAAAATGGGGGGGGGGATATTTCAGAGGCCCCTTTCTTCCTATCAGAAGGATTTTGCTTCTGGGTGACCACAAGGACTAGGGGCAGGGGGATTCTCCAGTATTTCTTGGAAAAGATCAACTCCATTTTGTCCTTTACTCTCTATATGTTCTGTGTGAATCAGTTCCTAGTTTTGGTGGTGAATTCACTGTTCTTGATCTGGGTGAAGGCATCCTTTAAAAAACAAAACAAAACATTTTAATGTGTTTTTATTTAAGTATTTTATCACAAGCAACTTTGTTATTAAACCCACCAGAATTCATTCTCTAACCAAACTAGATATCTAGACAACATATACAGTGTGTTTAGAAAAGCATACATTTACCTAATGGCAATGGGATAGGGGAAAAATGCATGCAAAACACTTTTAAGTTTAAATATGTATTATTAACAATTTTTTCTAAGTCTAATCCACAAAACAATATCAAGACCTAATTTGTAGTGGATTTCTGAGGTGTGAGTGCCAATAGATTTGGTCCCAATACATCACTAGTAGTCGTCAAGTTGGATAAATACAATTTTCAAACAAAAATGTGTGATTTTCTAGTCTGGAAATGACTCTGTGATTTATGAAGTGTCTTTCAGGGAAATTTTAGCAATGGCAAATCATTGAAATAATTCCAGTACTTTTTAAGGGAATATTTTGAATACTCACTTAAATATACATAGTCTGGTTGGAATTTTTACTTTTTTTTAACTCATGCCAATTATTTTATTCCCATATTTGGTATGTCAGGATAGTTCATTCTTAAGGAGTCCCTTGGGGGAGCAGAATATAAACCAGAGATTACTAAATTATAAGAGTTGTATTTTTATGAAAGCCTGTATAAATATAAATCCAGCTCTTATCTGCCACTTTAGAAAAGAGTATCAAAACATTCCTTGTGGGAAACACCAAAGAGGATGTATTTGAATCCCAGTGGTCTACTTAATCCATCCCCTGCCCTTTAACCCCTGAGATTGTAGAATTCATGCTCCAAGGGCTGAGCAGACTATTTTCTATACCCTCATACCATATGCATAGTTAAACAATTTACATGAAGTTTGAAGAGGAAGCCATCTCTTCTACACACACTCCAGCATCTGAATCAAATTAAGGATAAAAGTTCACTTCAGGGAAGCCAGTGCAAACCACAGACATAAAGTTTTTGAACAATGAAAATGGAATTCCACTAGAGAAAAAAATGAGTAAAGAAAAGAAAATAGCACGTACAATAAAGAAATGCTATGGAATAAGAGATACCAAAAAGTATCTAATGTTAGTAATTCAACATCAAAGAGAATCACAAAGGGGAAAAAATGGATTTGACACAAGGATTACAAGAATGGCTAGAAGAAATCAAGGAAGAAGTGGAAAATGAAAATATAATTGAAACAAGAACTCTGGTGGAAAAAATTGGAAGAAAGAATCAATAAATTCTAAGGAAGAGCAGACAAAACTTTAATGAAGTAATAAAAACTGAAGGAATAGAATAGAATAGACTAGAATAATCAGAATTTACTTTATCATAAAGTAAAATGTAATAAAGGAATCATTAGAAACTAGCTTGCCCAATTATATACCAATAAAACTTATTATTCAAGTGAAATAAGTGTATATTTACAAAAATGCATCATAACCAAAGAAACCAAAAAAGAACTATTTTAATCCATATTAAACTAATCAAAATCAAATCAAATAAGCTATCAATCAACTTCCAAAGGAAAAATCATATTATAAGGTGAATTCACAAGTGAATTCTACAAAGCATTTGAAGAACAACTACTTCCAATATTACAAAAGTTGTTTTTTGTAAAAAAAAAAATAAGTAAAGAAAAGATCCTATGATACTCCTTTTATAGGACAAATATTGTCTAGAAACCTAGAAAGATTTTACCATAGTTTTTTTATAGGACAAATATAGTCCTGAGACCTAAACTAGAGAGATTCAAATCAGAGAAAGAAAACTATAAGCCCATACAACTATTTAATATTAATGCAAAAAATGTTAAATAAAATATAAGCAAAGATTGAAAGTTAGATATTGAATTCACTTTATATCTTAGAAGAAAATTAAGCTATACATAACTAAGATACTCATTTTCAGAGGCAATGCCCTTTTTCTATCCTACTGTGCATATGGATTTGCTTTATTTGATGTCTAAGTTCAGAATAATGAATTTTGAAATAGCAAATAGGCTACAACATATTAAAAAATATCATACACAGTGAATTAAGTTGAATTTATACTAGGAATGCGTGACTGATTAAATATAAGAAAAATTATTTTACAATAAGGTAACACAGTAATAAAAGCAATAAAAATCATGTCTACGTCTATAGATGCAGAAAAATCTTTCAATAAAGTGCATTACTTTGTGATTTAAAAAATATTAAACATTTTCAAATGGTTTATTATTTATTAATTTCTTAATAATTGAGTCAGCTAACTTAGGTAGCACTGGACCTAAAGGCAAACAGACCAAAGTTCAAATCCTGCCTGAGACATGCAGTAGCTGTGTGACCTTGGGCAAGTCATTTAAGTTATTTGTCTTATTTTCCTCATTTGGACAATGTGGATAATGATGGCTCCTACTTCCTAGGGTTGATGTCAGGATCAAATAAGATAATCATTATAAAGTCTTTAGTACATTGCTTAACACATAGTAAGAGCTGCATAAAGCTTTGCAGTTATTATTAAGGGAAGTACTATCTATCTAAATCCATCTAATGTTACCCAGAATGGAAAAATGCTAGCCATTTTTCAAATAAAGTAAGGGGTAAGTTAGGGTTGACCACTGTCATTACTGTTCTTTGATATAGTTCTAGAGATACTTGCTATATCAATAAGAAAAGGAAAAAAATGAAAGTAACCATAAGCAAGGGAAACAGAGTTATCACTTTTTCAAATTATATAGTGACTTACTTAGAGAATTCCAGAATTAAGAATTGACTGAAATAATAAATAAACTTAAGCAATATAGCAGGATATAAAATTTAACCCACGAGTCATCAGACTTTCTGATTATTTCCAACAAACTGTGTCAAAAAGTGATAGAAAGAAAAATCACAGTCAAAAACATCCAGAAGAAGCAAGAAAGATTTGGGAATTCATCTACTAAGACAAATGGAGAATTATTACAACATATTTTATAGAAATAATAGACACAAATAATAGAACTACTAATTATTCATGGTTTAGCATATAATCAAAATTGCACTACCTACATTAAATTGCTTATTTAATAAAAATAATAAGAAAACATATATGGAGTAATAAAATACCTAGAATTTCTACACAACTAATAGAAAATGGTAGAAGGAAATGGACCTAACAATACCAGATCTCAAACTATATGTCAAAGCACTAACAACCAAAACTGGTTAAGAAATAGAAAAGTTGATCAGCAGAATATCTTAGGTATATAAGGTCCAAAAGCAAACAAACATAGTAGAATTGTGTTCAGTTAACTCAAGGGCAGGCACTAACCATATCACTACAAATACAGCTCGGAAAATTGGGAAACAATCTGCCAGAAATTAGGTTTCGAGTAGTATCTCATACGACATACCAAAATTAATTTTAAATGGATGCAGAACTTATATATTAAAAATCATATCATGAACAAAAGGAAAGGAAGAGATACTTTCCACAACTATAGATATAGGAATGGGTTTTGACCAAACAAGGGACAGAGAGAATCACAGTATATAAAGTGAGAGCATTTCACTTACATAAATTGAAAAGCTTTTGCCCAAATAAAATTACTGTAATTAGAAGGAAAATAGGAAAACATTTTCAGCTAACTTCACTGATAAAGATCTGATATTCAAAATATAAAGAATTTATTAAATACATAAGGGTCAGATCTTTTCCCCAATTAATGACCAAATTTTAATGACCAAAGGATATAGTTAGTTTTCAAAAGAACAAATGCATGATCAGTGACACATGTAAAACCCAATGGAATTGCATGTGGGCTATCTACCATAGGGGGGTGGGAGGAGGGGGGAGAAAGAACATGAATCATGTAACTATGGGAAGATATTCTGAGTTGATTAATTAAATATTTTTTTAAAAAAAGAACAAATGCAAGCCATCAAAAACCACAAGAGAAAAATCATCCTAATTATTAATAAAAGAAATAACTCAAAGACTCTACCTTACACCCATCCAAATACACAGTTTTTTAAAATGGTATTTGCTAGACTGAGATGAGAATTATACTAACACATTATTGGTAGATATTTTGTTTTGTCCAACTATTCTGTTAAGAAATTTGGAACTATACCCAAAAGTTACTAAAATGAACATGACTCAGAGATACTATCACTAAGATTACATGCAAAGATATCAAAGAAAGAGGGAAAGGATCTAAATGTAGGAGTCTGTCTATGTGTGTGTGTGCTTTTTGTTGTTAGCAAGAACTGTAAACAGAAAAAAGTCCTCATCAATAGGAAAATGGCTGTAAAAATGATGGTATATGAATATAATGGAATGTTATTGAACCATTGAAACAACAAGAAGGACAAATTCTGAAAGTCTTTAGAAGACTTTTATGAAATGATGCAAAGTAAACATAAACAAAAACCAATTGCTATGATGACTAACTATAAATAATTAAGTATTTTGACCAATGAAATCAATAACCACTGCTCCACAAGATTAATATTTCCTATTTCTTGACAAAGAGATGCCAGACTAGGGGTCTGGAATGAGAATGTTTTCAGATTGGCAGTTTACAGATGTTTTGTCTGATATATTTATTTGTTGTAAGAGAGGGTATTGATTTGGTGGAGAGGAAAGACAGTAAAAATGATGCTAAAAAAACAGGAAAAGAGTGTTAGTGAAATATTTATATAATTCATAGAAGAGAACGAAATTTAAGACACAGATAACCAAGGGAGTATTGGAATTACCACACTGTATTTATTGTATTTTACAACAAAAAATAAGCTAATATGTTGCTGAAATACATGAGTTCACATACCATATTTTTCTCTTTGTTATAAATGAAAATTAAGTTGATATTTAATAAGTTCATATTTTTTAAAAAATCATTGTGAATATCCTATTCTTTGGGACCTTGATTTCCTTGCTATCAAAGCTACATAGTCCATGAGACACATGATCAAACTGAAGTTACCATTTCCCTAATTTTTCTTCCTGGCAGGGAGCTTATCATGGAGCCAGTCCTTCCACCCTGGGCTTGACAAGTGTAGGAGCATTCAAGCCAAGAACTACCACTGGATCAAATTGCCAAACAGTGAGGTTTTATTTCCTTGAACCTTTTCTCTAGAGGCTGATGGGTAACAAGAATGAACAATCCCCATTTTCTTAGTATAATGTTCAGCATTTAGACCAATGCCTTGCGCCCTGTGGGTTCTTATTTCTGCTTAACTGAATTGAAGAGCATTTGGAGAAATGTTTCTTAGAATGATTTTTTGGAGCCTGAGTAATAATTAACAGTGGGTTTGTGATTTGTTTTGTTCATTTTGTTTTTTGTTTTTTAAAGAAAATCAGGTAGGCTGGAAATGAATGCCTTGAAATTAGTTCTCAGAGAACCGGAGCTGAATCCTCTTAAATTTCCAGAGTCATCATTCTCACCTTCTGTCCTAATTTCCTGTGCCAGGGCTCTTCACTGCCAGAAGCACACATCTAATTATCCCTCTCATTCTGTCAAACGCCCTTCTCCATAGAACTCTTGGGCGAGTTGTCTCTAGGCTGAACATTAAAATCAGTTTCCTTTGCAAAGTGCCCAAATTTCAGATTTCTAAGAAAAATACTCTCTTCAGAGAATTAGGCTTTCTTCTGCAGTTAGGGCATGGGTGGGCAAAATCTCCATATCAAACAAAGAAATATTCTTCCCATTATTGGTATCAGATGCCCTAAAAGTTGGCTATCTTCCTGAAAAGTGATTTACTAACCTCCTCCTTTTGTCATTGTTAGACTATGTGTCCAGATGTTTTCCGTGGCCCCTGGGGAGGAAGCCAATGTCGAGATTCCCTGGTGCAAACAATTAGGAAATGCAGCTGCGCTCCAGGTTAGATGGATGAAGGTGGGGCCAGGAGAGAAAGAGAAATCCGACCGGAAGGTGCAGAGTAGAAACTGAAGGGAAGATTCACTTGTCAGGGTAAAATTGAATGGAAAAATTGATACGGAGACAAAGCTGAGATGGACTTTTCATTAGGGGTCAAATAATTTAATGTGGAAAGGCAGCATGGCAGAGCCCATGAAGGGCTAGTCTTGGAATCAGAAATACCTAAGCTTGAATCCTGCCTCTGACACTGACAAGTCGTTTCAATTCTTAGTGACCCTAAGAAATTCTCCAAGTCTTGATGTTGCACACTGCTTGCAGATCCC